>NC_064628.1:456429519-456731519 GCF_023864275.1 Schistocerca cancellata | reverse complement strand
GTCTTCAGTCATGAATTGGGCGATTTGTCTTGTGTACACTATTCAGTCTGTCAGTGTATTTCAAAAAGTTCATTCAACCTTAGAGCGTGAGTGCAAAAAGTGTTGTTAGAGCAGAAAGTTGCCTGCTGGGTTGGTGTACATCATAGAAACATCATTTGAACATTCAACCACTATTCTGAGACACAAAACAATTAAGATGTATGCCCTCAGTCAACACCACTAGTTGACAAGCACTTCTTGTAAATCGTGGCTCACAGGAGAATGTTACAGAACTGTGATCTGCATTCCTGTAAACTACTCTTATGACTTCGTTAACACAGGTAATATGCAACCATCTCCACATGATAAAGGTCCTTAGCTCATGGATAGTGATTAGTGTTGCTTTGCCTAGATCATTGGATCCATGTTTGGTTTCCAGCCATATTGGAGATTTTTTCACTCACAGGCTGGGTTTTTGTGCTGCCCTAATTATTTCATTTCATCTTCATCAGTGCACAAGTCACCAAAGTGGCATCAAATAGAAAGAATTGCACCAAGCTGCCAAACGACCTCAGTCGGCTTCTCCTGATCGATAATATCATATGATAATTTCATTTCACATGATGAGTTGGATATCTAGGCCTCCATTAGAAAGAGCAGTACAGAATCTATGCACCATGATGTGCAAAGAAGGTGGTGAAGGAAACCCCCCTGGATTGGAATCTGGATCAATGGCAGTTGGGTTTCTTTATGAATGAATGTAGGATTTGTCAGACACCTGATAATACTTGTGGAAGAGTGTGAAAGGAACTATGTACCAATACAGCTTCCCAAGCATTCAGTCCCATAAGTTCAGCAGAGAGGTAGGTCAGTTATGTTTTGGCCAGTGTAATGTACAGATATTGAACACTTCTCACTACTATCCATTATAACTTGAGGATTTTACAGAATTGCAGTAGGATCTTCCTGCCTATTGCCCACCCCTAAAGTCAACATCTCAGCAATGTGTTCATCTTTTAAGGCACTACTGCATGAGTACCCTGTGCATGCCTGTAAAGGCCTTCCTCCAGGAGGCAGGAATCAACTGAATGGAATGGTTGTGTTATCCACTGACATGAAATGGATTGGGCATACCTGGGATAAGTTGACATCTACAATTTGCCATCACCAGTAGCTCTCCACATGCACTGGATGACTACAGATTGGCCTTCGTTGAAGACAGGTACAAGCCTGAGCGACAAAGTCTCCACCATCTTTTAGACAGCATGCTGTGGAAGACAAAATCATGTTAAAATACATGGTGTGGAATAGAGCAGCCTTGAGTGTTACCCAACAGCAGATTTTGATTTTGCTGATGTGCACTGTTGAACAGACTGCTTTTATTTTATTAATAATATAATTTTATCTATTTGTCTTTATTTCACAATAAACATACTGTGTCCCATGAAGAATGGTCAATATTCAGGGGTGTGACAGGAACAATCACTCAAAGCAGTAAAAAAAGAGGGGGCCAAGAAACAGCCTTAAGAGCTAAGAGCACTAACTGCCTGGGTAGCCATGCATATTAAGGCGCTGCTTCTGGGACAGGGAGTTGTGCTGGCATGCCGACAGTTGGGGTAACATGATGGTGATAGCAAATGCATCTGGCTGACCCTTAACCTAAAATTGCCAAATCCATTAATAACCATGCTGACCCTGTGCTGCTGTGGGACAGGCACATGAAGAAGAAGAAGAAGAAGAAGAAGAAGAAGAAGAAGAAATAATCTCTTTACTTTTCATAGTTTGGGAGCCGGTAGTATGGAGCAAAACAAGAAAAAAGGGCCTGTGTTTATGTGACAATAAGGTGCATGTCTTAATAGCTATGAGCACTTGTTCAGCAGAAGAGATGTGTTTCGCAGTAGCGAAGTTGAAAAGTGCTCATAGCTCTTCAAGTTATGCGCTTGGGAGCCTGTGTGTAGTGGACTTTTTTGTTGTTGTTTTGGCCTGTACTACCACCTCTCAAATTACGGAAAATAAAGAGCTTGCCATAGAAGAGATTTTGTTTACATTATTGAAGATGTAGTAGTGCTCGTAGCTCTTAGGGTACACATTTTAAAGCAAATATTTAGTAGAATTATTTTCTTCAAATGATCATATCTGTCATATTTGAGAATACTGACAATTCCTTCTGGGAAACTCTGTATTGTTTTAGATTCATCAGTCTTATTCGTTTTTCATTACCAACTGCCCTATAATCTAAGCCCACATTTCACAGATATGCAGATGATGCATAATCTTATTTTGGATAGTTACAGCAACAGTTGCAACATCAGTTATTCCTGATAAAGACAATGGATATAATAATTGAAAGTATGAGTTTTTATTCAACTTTGATACTTCAAGAAGAAGGAGAAAATTTTATCCAAGGATGTGATTATGACAGACCTTGCTCTCCTATACAGTTGTTACTATCTCTGTTTTCCATAATGATTGGTGCGGGAATATTTTATTTATTTTCTTGTTTCACACGTTTAGTTCTACAGGACCAAACTGATGAGGTGAATCCCCATGTTCATGGAATGAGTCAGTACATGAAATTATGTGTTAATACTGAATAAAACAAAAATTTACGTCAAACGTATACAGACCACAAGCTGCTGAGTACATGTTAGCATAGTCAACAATATAACACAGGGATTTGCTTAATTTTTTTTTGCTAGAGTGAATTCAAGTTAGATGTGAAAGTGTGTGAAAGCTGCTAGTTCTTGGGAATAAGCTCACATTGTTAACAAGAAAGACATGACATTAAAGAAAATTAAGAGGCCAGTGTTAGAATCCTGAACAGGGGTGTCAAGAGGTTCATGAACTTACACAAATTATTGCTCCAAGTGCCCATTTCTGAGCATAAAATACCATATGTGAACTGAAAGTGGTTGCGGACTGTGCGCTTGCAGATTGACCACATGTAAAGCTTTCTAGAACAGTGACATTTGTACCGTCAATATGATTTGCAGTGATGACATGCCTGTGCAGATACAAAAGTGGTGATATGGATGTTGTTCTATGTGCGGCACTTTTAGTCCATATCATATTGTTCCTTTGTGGCCAACGTGGATCCGGCATTTTTGTAATGCTGGCAGAGAAAATTGTGCCTCCAGAAGCAACAACTTCAACAGTTGCCTCAGGAGTAGGTGCAGGACTTCTTCAAGCAGTATGTGGGATTGCTCTGCTCCCACACTGGCTGGTGGTGGACCAGGCACCTGCAGAAGAGCCTTTTCCTCCACTGACCCCATGCCATCCGCAAATTTTGATGAATTTACAGAAAAGTGGGAGAATTACCTGTGCTGGTTCTTGCTGCATTACCAGTTAAGGCATATTGTCAATCCAGTTGGTTAATCACCTTATTGTTGCTCAGCAGTGTGGGATTGTATGATATTGTGAAAAATTTAAAGCCGTCTACTGAGTCTGAGAAATATAACTTCAAAAAGGGGCACTTCTGGCTTTCTGTCTACCACCACTTTGTTGCAGTATCTGAAGCAATGTCACATAAATGACCATCACTTTCCACCTCTGTTGCAAAAACAATATCTGCTTTGTATTCTTCGGCACTGGATGTGCCTTTGTTTTGTGAGATTTCTCCATGAAATTCTATCTCCATCAAACTCTAGAGGTCTCTCCAACTCCTTAATTATCTGTGCATCTGACACTAAAGGAGGAAAAATTTTCTTATTTTGAACAAAACAGAAATCTACAGATATAAATGCTACTTCAGAAGATTAGTACCAAATGTATAAAGCAAGACTAAAGATACTCACTGACTATCAATTAATAAGTTTTGAGACATGTATGCTAATGTACATAGTAATACATTTTCAGTTCCATTGTGTCCTATCCAACACGTGTACAAATTATTTTGTAGCACAGTGCATTAATGTGACCACGGCAGTGGTATTAATGTGGTAACATATTAAATTGGAGTATTTTTTAACATACAATGTAAATGAATAGACACTTACAACACCTTGACGTCATTTTGTCTGTTATTTGTTGCATGCACTTATCAAACAATGATTAGACTTGTCAGTTTACGTACCTGACTGCCGAGACTTGCAGCAATCTGTGTAGACCTCTAGCAGATGCCTGGGAAACTCTAACAGCTGTATCTCTGGCATTACATTGGAGCTGTATCTATTCAAAGTTTACTAATTTAGTGTGTTATTTATGTCACCTGGGATCTGAGGAGGGTATGCTGCCTTGGTAATTAGAGATGTGAGAACTAGCTTCTGAGATCTAAACTAGGGAATTGGCCTTGTCCAAACCTTCTTTAGCTGAAGATGCCCAGATTGCAGAATCACATGAACTTATGGCAGTAGCAGGGGATATACTTTCTGACATTTGGCAGGTGGGGAAGCAGAATTGCCAAAATGTGAACACCATGTATGGAATTTGCCACAAAGTAGGCTATTTGGCATCAGTTTGTGACAGTCAGAGAGCTGCAGAACAATTGTCAGAAGCCCCGGTGTTTTCCTTGGATGTGGAGGTTGTGTCCCAAGGCCACACAAACATTGATTCAAAGTATTATCTGATAATGTTGGTCATGGACAGTTGACTGACTGAGTTTCAGGTAGATATGGGAACAACTGTCAGACTATGTTACAGTAAACTGAGTATTCTGTAGCAGGGGTAATTCTCCAGCTTAGTGTGTTATAAGAATGGGGCACAGCAACTTACATTGTGAGTAGTGAATTCACTGTTGATGCAAAATATTTTTGGCTGTGTTTGGATTCCAAGCCACTGTCAAAGTCCATTTAGTGTGTCAATCAATTGTGACTTATTACAACATTTTGATTTAATTCCTACTTTGTTCAGCATGATCTTCTGACCCTGTTAGTCAGCAATCTCTTTTACCTGTTGGGGCTAGTACCATGTTTTAAATATTGTAATGAAAAACAGCTTTCGAAGATTATGAGAAATGTGTTGATGGAAACATATTTTTTAACTATGTCAGCAGCACTATACATATCCATAATGTCTACAATAAGGAGTCCTGTAGAGTGGTTCTTATTTTTTGACAATTTTGCAGTTTTCTTTTCCTTCTCCAGTACTGCAACAGCTACTTGTCAGTTACAAATTCCAGTGTGGAGGTCAGAAGAGTGGGCTGCAAAGATGGATTTTCAATTTACTGCAGACGTGTGTGTGTGTGTGTGTGTGTGTGTGTGTGTGTGTGTGTGTGTGTGTGTGTTTCATTTTAATTATTCTCATCATACTTTTAATTGACCTGAATTGCATATGAGGGACACCATCCAAAATTTTGAAGACTCAATGCACTTCCGGGTCCCAATGTTGTTTGCAAACTGTCGTGGTTATCACACCTGAAGGACACATTGCCCAAGACCAAGAAGGCACTGAACATCTTGAAGTACATTAGCCATAGGTAGCGGGGATTGGATAGTTCACATCTGCTCCAGGTTTATAGGGCTTTCATGCAACTCCAGCCAGGCTATGGGTGCACAGTGTATGGATCGGCAACATCTTATCTGAACAACACTGACACTATCCACCATAAGGGTATCAGCTGGCCACAGACACATAGAGGATCAGCACCATATCCAGTCTCTGTGCTGGGGCTGGGGAACTGTCACTAACCACCCAGTGGCAGCTTCTCATGGTACATCATGCGTGTAAGTTCCTTGCTGCTCTCAATTCATAGCATACAATACTGATGCGGACAGCTGTTCATGAGCAACAAGGCTGTTTGGGATCTGCATTAAGTGTATGCTGGTGTCACTTGGTATGGGACAGCCACTGGAGCAGATTAGATGTGCGGCGAGTATTAAGAGTAATGAAATGGCAGATGTAGCAGCCAAGGAGGCATATCACATTCCTCAGATAATTCAGTGTGCCATCCCCTTACATGCTATCATTTTGCTGTTGAGGTACCAAGTCGTGCATCAGTGGGGAGATGAGTGGCTGGAAGTGACAGATAATAAGCTGTCCCTAATGAAGTGAACACTGTGACTGTGGCATATCACTTCCCAGCCTCTGAGGTGGAATGATGTGTCTCATAAAACACTGCCCTGTGACATATTGTTTTATGCTCCCGCAAGAAGACTCTCCAGTGTATTGTGCTTGTGACATGCAGATCATGGTTTGCCACATTTTAGTAGAATGTATTTTGCATTCGGTTAAGAGAGCAGTAGCTCATTTGCTGACTGCTTTCCCATCTATTTTAACTGTCAATGACTCAAAGCTGATATGTAATTTAATGTTTTGTGAAATGTTATGGTGACATTTTTAATGTTACGGTGTGGATGCTCACAGATGAGTTCCAGAGACAGTTAGAGCAGTTTTAACTCAGATTGTTTCTTACTACTTTCAGCATATTTTCCATGTTTTAACCACATTCTTGTCTACTAATTTTTGTGTATGGCATGCTGATAACTTGTCTTTCAGAGTTTGTAGAAAGAAGTGTTTTCAGTAATTTCTTTTTTAAATATGAATTTGAGAACTTTATATTCTTCAGAAAAGTAGGTAATTTACTGTTTTTCCCTTTTCAAGAACCTTATAACAATTGTGAGAATGGATGGTACTGTGTGGAATATAAACAATGGAAGAAGTAAAGGAGACAACTCACAGAATTATTATTCAAAGTCTTAGCAACATTGTCAATCTTGCATATGTGTCTATTGATAACTCAGCACCTTGATTGTACAATGAGTTATTATTTTTAATCCATCTCCATAATAAATCTAGCACATTAAACTGCAAGTTACCTGTTGTTAATGCAATCTGTAAGTTTCCAGAAAAAGGTATTTGATGTTGAAGCATTGAATGAAGCTCCTAAAACTCATTTTGCTCATAGAGCAAGTTCTGATAAATATTTTATAAAGCTAAGACAAAAGAAAAGTACAGAAAATAAATGTAGTGTCATATTTAAAAGATCTCTTGACTATCAACATACTGTATCAATACTATGTCCATAGCAGGTTCAAGGCTGCCTCTGGACTTCTCTATGCATTAGCTCTCAACTGCTTGCATTCATGTTGCTCTCCAGGTTTCTGATGTTTTCTGTCCACCTTCAGTTAGAGTGTCTTGTCAATCTCTTCTTACCTTTTGGAATACAGCGAAAATTCCCTTAGTTTATTATATCCTGCTCATCTGTATTTAATTTTCATTGCAGTTGTAATTACATATTCAGCTTCAGTATGTTCCTTGATCCATTTAATTGTGTCATTGTGTCTCACCTAGGAATTTTCAACATGCATCTCTATTTCTTGCTAAACAGCCCTCAATTTTGAATGGTTTTTGTTACTGCAAGTTAAAACATCTCCAGTCACTCTGGAAGCTGTGTTTTATCAAGCTCATTTAGCATAGCAAAAGTCCACCATGGCCATTTTCAATTTCCAGTTTATTTCTCATGCTGTGCATCCAGTCAGTATCTTTAGCTGTGGGTACAGAAATTCTCCAACTTCAGATTCTTTGTTTTCTTTCTTCCAGTATAGCAATCTGAAGAGCTCCTCGATGCTTGCTGGGATAAATTTTTGGTGGTATGAAATTTTCTTAATTGACTCCTCTTTCAACAATACAGTGTAGGCTTTAATGGGGTGTGTCGTAACTGCCGTTTGCTTCACATCTGCTGTGCAGCGAGCTACCTTAATTTAAGTATTAACCGTATTTTTCTTACTTGTCACTTCTTCTTCCGTGTGTATTTGCTTTTAGGAAGCTTTAATTGTCGGGTGCTATTAATAGTGTTCCATAGATTTTGTGTTTGTTTTGAATACAGTCAGAGAGAGTCCCTTTAGTCAACCATAGTGCCAGTAGTGCTAGTGTTTGTTTTCAATACAGTCCAGAGACATGTAGTGCTATTTTCATTGTTTTCTACAAGAAGTGGCTAGCAACCACAGTTTAGTGAATAAACAGCCGCATTTAGTGAATTAGCAGTCTAGTTAAAGGTTGATTAACTCTCTTCAGTAAATTGATTCCTTGGGATGGATAGGATGTGTGACTGCTGTGTACGGACGCAGGAGGAGCTGGCCACTGTTCGCGAACAGCTGAGCGTGTTGATGGCCGTGGTCAGCCGTCTTCAGGCTGCTGCCTCAGAGTGTAGCGGCAGTGGGGAGTCTGGTGCGTCGCAAGGTACACCCCAGGTGTTACATGCTTCACCCACTGTCCCTGCTGTCGAGACATCTTCACGGGTACTGGGCGCGGTTGGGCCACCCTCTCCCCAAGGGGAGTGGCGGGTTCAGCGGCGTTCGCGGCGCACGAGCTGGAGGGTCAATGTGGAGGCTGGCTGTGTGGCATCGCCCGCTCTGCCTGTGAGTGGACATGTGGCTGCTCCTTCAGCAAAGTCCGAGCAGGCACACGGGGGGAGGGGTTTATTAGTTATTGGGAGCTCCAACGTTAGGCGGGTGATGGAGCCCCTTAGGGAAATAGCGGGAAGGTCGGGGAAGAAGGCCAGTGTTCACTCTGTCTGCTTGCGGGGGGGTCTCATCAGAGATGTGGAGGAGGCCCTACTGGCGGCGATAGAGAGCACTGGGTGCACCCGACTGCAAATTGTTGCTCATGTCGGCACCAATGACTCCTGCCGTCTGGGCTCAGAGGTCATCCTCAGTTCGTACAGGTGGTTGGCGGAATTGGTGAAGACAGAAAGCCTCGCTCGCGGGGTGAAATCAGAGCTAACTATTTGTAGTATTGTTCCCAGAACCGATCGCGGTCCTCTGGTTTGGAGCCGAGTGGAAGGCTTAAACCAGAGGCTCAGACGATTCTGCGGAGATCTGGGGTGCAAATTTCTCGACCTCCGCTATCGGGTGAAGAAATGTAGGGTCCCCCTGAATAGGTCAGGCGTGCACTACACGCCGGAAGCGGCTACAAGGGTAGCGGAGTACGTGTGGAGTGCACATGGGGGTTTTTTAGGTTAGAGAATTCCCTCCCTAGGCCCGACAAGACGCCTCCTGAGACGCGGCAAGGTAGGAGTAGGCAAAATGCAACAGGGAATAACAATATTAATGTGCTAATAGTAAACTGCAGGAGCATCTACAGAAAGGTCCCAGAACTGCTCTCATTAATAAACGGTCACAACGCCCATATAGTACTAGGGACAGAAAGTTGGCTGAAACCACGTAAACAGTAATGAAATCCTAAACTCAGAATGGAATGTATACCGCAGAGACAGGCTGGACAGTGAAGGGGGAGCCGTGTTTATAGCGATAAGAAGTGCAATAGTATCGAAGGAAATTGACGGAGATCCGAAATGTGAAATGATTTGGGTGAAGGTCACGGTTAAAGCAGGCTCAGACATGGTAATTGGATGTCTCTATAGGCCCCCTGGCCCGGCAGCTGTTGTGGCTGAGCACCTGAAGGATAATTTGGAAAATATTTCGAGTAGATTTCCCCACCATGTTATAGTTCTGGGTGGAGATTTTAATTTGCCGCATATAGACTGGGAGACTCAGACGTTCATAATGGGTGGCAGGGACAAAGAATCCAGTGAAATTTTTTTAAGTGCTTTATCTGAAAACTATTTGAAAAAGTTAACGCAGAACAGGGAATCAGCGATCATAAAGCGGTTACGGCATCGATGATTTCAGCCGTAAATAGGAATATTAAAAAGGGTAGGAAGATTTTTCTGTTTAGAAAAAGTGACAAAAAGCAGATTTCAGAGTACCTGTTGGCTCAACACACAAGTTTTGTCTCAAGTACAGATAGTGTTGAGGATCAGTGGACAAAGTTCAAAACCGTCGTACATAATGCGTTAGATGAGTATGTGCCAAGCAAGATCGTAAGAGATGGAAAAGAGCCACCGTGGTACAACAACAGAGTTAGAAAACTGCTGCGGAAGCAAAGGGAACTTCACAGCAAACATAAACATAGCCAAAGCCTTGCAGACAAACAAAAAGTACGCGAAGCGAAATGTAGTGTGAGGAGGGCTATGCGAGAGGCGTTCAATGAATTCGAAAGTAAAGTTCTATGTACTGACTTGTCAGAAAATCCTAAGAAATTTTGGTCTTATGTCAAAGCGGTAGGTGGATCAAAACAAAATGTCCAGACACTCTGTGACCAAAATGGTACTGAAACAGAGGATGACAGACTAAAGGCCGAAATACTAAATGTCTTTTTCCAAAGTTGTTTCACAGAGGAAGATTGCACTGTAGTTCCTTCTCTAGATTGTCGCACAGATGACAAAATGGTAGATATTGAAATAGACGACAGAGGGATAGAGAAACAATTAAAATCGCTCAAAAGAGGAAAGGCCTCTGGACCTGATTGGATACCAGTTCAATTTTACACAGAGTACGCGAAGGAACTTGCCCCCCTTCTTGCAGCGGTGTACCGTAGGTCTCTAGAAGAGCGTAGCGTTCCAAAGGATTGGAAAAGGGCACAGGTCATCCCCGTTTTTAAGAAGGGACGTCGAACAGATGTGCAGAACTATAGACCTATATCTCTAACGTCGATCAGTTGTAGAAGTTTGGAACACGTATTGTGTTAGAGTATAATGACTTTTCTGGAGACTAGAAATCTACTCTGTAGGAATCAGCCTGGGTTTCGAAAAAGACGGTCATGTGAAACCCAGCTCGCGCTATTCGTCCACGAGACTCAGAGGGCCATAGACACGGGTTCACAGGTAGATGCCGTGTTTCTTGACTTCTGCAAGGCGTTCGATACAGTTCCCCACAGTCGTTTAATGAACAAAGTAAGAGCATATGGACTATCAGACCAGTTGTGTGATTGGATTGAGGAGTTCCTAGATAACAGGACGCAGCATGTCATTCTCAATGGAGAGAAGTCTTCCGAAGTAAGAGTGATTTCAGGTGTGCCGCAGGGGAGTGTCATAGGACCGTTGCTATTCACAATCTACATAAATGACCTGGTGGATGACATCGGAAGTTCACTGAGGCTTTTTGCAGATGATGCTGTGGTGTATCGAGAGGTTGTAACAATGGAAAATTGTACTGGAATGCAGGAGGATCTGCAGCGAATTGACGCATGGTGCAGGGAATGGCAATTGAATCTCAATGTAGACAAGTGTAATGTGCTGCGAATACACAGAAAGATAGATCCTTTATCATTTAGCTACAAAATAGCAGGTCAGCAACTGGAAGCAGATAATACCATAAATTATCTGGGAGTACGCATTAGGATAGATTTAAAATGGAATGATCATATAATGTTGATCGTCGGTAAAGCAGATGCCAGACTGAGATTCATTGGAAGAATCCTAAGGAAATGCAATTCAAAAACAAAGGAAGTAGGTTACAGTACGCTTGTTCGCCCACTGCTTGAATACTGCTCAGCAGTGTGGGATCCGTACCAGATAGGGTTGATAGAAGAGATAGAGAAGATCCAACAGAGAGCAGCGCGCGTCGTTACAGGATCATTTAGTAATCGCGAAAGCATTACGGAGATAATAGATAAACTCCAGAGAAAGACTCTGCAGGAGAGATGCTCAGTAGCTCGGTACGGGCTTTTGTCAAAGTTTTGAGAACATACCTTCACCGAAGAGTCAAGCAGTATATTGCTCCCTCCTATGTATATCTCGCGAAGAGAGATTAGAGCCCACACAGAGGCATACCGACAATCCTTCTTTCCATGAACAATACGAGACTGGAATAGAAGGGAGAACCGATAGAGGTACTCAAGGTGCCCTCCGCCACACACCGTCAGTTGGCTTGCGGAGTATGGATGTAGATGTAGATGTAGATGTAGAATGGGGAGTGTTTACATATTTCATCAAGATAGTGGCACAATTTATCAAATTCCAGGCCTATTTCCTTTTTTAAAAATTGTTTTTATGATTTTGAATTTCTGTGACCCCTCTGTATATCCTTGCATATTAATGATTGAACCTTGATAAAATTTTAGTATTAGAGAATTGTGTTTGTTAGTCCTCTGGTCTCAGTGAATGATCTCCTATTGCCAATTTATCTGTGGCATCCAGATTGCAATTGCTGTTGTATCCTTTAAACTGGGTTTTCATGGAATTTTTAGTAGTTCCTATGTAAATGTGATTACATGCTCAAGAGGATTTGTATACTGCTGCTGTGGCAAGTGGAGGGTGCAGGCCTTTTGTTGTTGGTTTAAAAGTTGTCTCTGTACAGTGTCTTCTTAGCAGTTGGTTGCTGTGATCAACCAGAAGCTTGAGATGTTTTAGGATGTAATGCTCTGTTTATCACTTGGTCATACTAACCAATGGTTGAGGCCTTTATCCAAGCACTGTGTCTCACTGATTCATTTGACTGATTGGGTGCATCTCAATTAATCCTTTTTTGTTCTAGGGATGGTGACTGGATTTTTTGAGGGGTGTCTGTCTGTAAGAGTGACCTAAGTATAAGCTTTGTGCCACAAAATTCTGTCAGTTTTTCAAAGTGTCTGTATATCCAAGAATGAAATCTATTTGTACACCATGAACTACATGTTACAGTTAATAACACCGAGAAAATTTAGAATTTCTGAGAATTCTATTTTCCATAAGGTCAAATACATAAGTACCAGCAGGGAAAGGCCACATTACATGACCAACCATCTGCAGAGGAAGAATGTGCCAAGAAAAGTCATTATTTTGGAAGGAATGTGAAAGAAGACACTTCAGTATGAAGTTCTCATACTTTCCTACTGTGGTGCAGATGCATCTTAACATCGGAGTTTTTGGGGCAAAGGGCCAATTTGTTTCAGCTGTGGTTCATTGAATCTATTTTCGAATGGTCAACACCACTCTGAGTAAGCATCTATCACAGTTGATGTGACCTTGACAGCAATGCAGATACATCAGTGCTAGCTAATCATTTGCTGGGACCAAGAGAGCATCGAATTAAATCCTCTAATACTACAGAGTGTATATGCCCTGGGACAACCTGTAAATCTCAGAAAAGGCTCGGGAATGTTCTCATTTGGGAAAAATCTGGGGAAAGCCTGTAAACTTTTTAAAATTCTGGGAATTTTTCTTGTGTTAGTTCCCAGTTAAATGTTTGTAATTTTTACTGGTGAAAACTGATACTCTAACAAAGCAAGAAAATATAAATGAGAGAATAACACCAAAATAAAATTTTAGTTCCAAAGAAAATTTGCCATTTACAACAAAACAAACAGCTCACACAAGCACCTATAGACACTGAAATGTGTCAAAGGCATTAGGACGAAGACTGTGCAATACTTCATAACAACAAACTGATTTCAATGAGTGTGACATCACAACTATCTACATTTACAACAGGTTGCAGGTGATTTGAGAAGTGTTTCTTTCAAAGTAAATTACCTTTTATGCAAGATGGATTTTGTTAAATATGAGAATGACAAATAATTTCTTAAATCACGGAGTGTTTGACTCTTATTCAAAACTTAACACCCTGAGGTCCAGCCGCTTAGAAAAATTTTGGGCCCAGAGGACCTGCCATTTATGCCATTATTTAAAACTTACTGGCGTATTTGTCTTTGATATATCTTAAAGGGTAATACACAAGAGAAAGACCAAGCTTTAAAGTTAGTGTTTCATTTTAGTCCTTTTATATATTAAAAATTATGTAATAATGATCCTCCAAAAAAAACAGTGTGAGGTGAATTGTTGAGCAGTTTCACACATTATTGGCTTTACTATGGAAAAGTAAAAGTGCTTGTCAGAACATTTGTTCATCCAGGTAACCCATGAAATTTTTGGTGCACAGTAGTGAAATTTGTAATTGTGCTTGTCAGAAATATTCAGCTCTGCAATATGAGCTGTGATCTTAGGATCCTGCCTAACCGCACCCTCAGGAAAAACAGCAAAAAAATTTTGACAACCAATCTTATAGATGAAAGCTTAGCTTTTCATGTAGCTATACTGAATGTTTATTAATTTAAACCATTAGCTTTCCCTATTTGCGTGTTGGTACTACTTAACACTGATGCTGCTATTGGCTGACTACATCACAAGTTCTATTCTCTGAATACCTGCTGTCATGCACTGGGGAATCACGTTATAAGAGCTGTGGTTGGCTGATAAAATTGCATCACAATCTCGATTTCCTACTTACTTACTTACACTGGCCCCACAAACTACAGCTGGTCTTGGCCTCACTCAGTCCAGCCTTCCTCACCTTCCTGTCAGCTGCATCTTCATCTCCCAGACCCAGTATCTGAATGTCTCCCATGGTATTATCCTTCCATCTCTTTTTCAGCTGTCCTAGTGATCATTCCTCCGGCTTCTCCTTCAGTTAATTCCTTTATTACTATGTTGTCCCCTCAACTCCTCACGCGTCTGTATAACACACGCTACCATGTCAGGTAGTTTGTATGATTGTCTGAATTTTCAGTTTTTCCTTATTCTGTTAATTTTCTTTCAGTGGTCCATATATTTTTCTCAGTACTATATTTGCTTGCATAGCACACTATTGGTTTGATGATGGTATGATGTATTCTTATTTTTGTTTGCCTGAATAGTAACTTAGATCTTATGAGGTTATGTACAGCTCCTAGACATCTTCACTCAGCTTGAATACTCATTACCAACTCTTGTTCTGTAAGGTTTTGTTATTTGTCATTGACATAAACGTGTGTGAATGTGTCTGTCTCCTGTATTGTTAGATTCCTGATTGTTAGATGGTTTAGTCCTAATTGAACTCTTCTTCCTATTACTGTGAACTTTCTAAGCTTCTTTCATCAATACATCTCCCATTTTCTCCAGGTCTTCTATGCTCTTTCCTGTCATCACAATATCATCTGCGAAAGTAAGAGCATTTATCTTTTCCCTATGGTGACTCCTGTGCATCATTGTGTTTCTTTACTCAGGATGTTATTGAGTGCCAAATTAAACAGGGTTGGTGATATATCATCACCCTTTCTCCCTCCTGTTTTTACCTCAAATATTTCTGAAAACTCCCCTGTACTTTCACTCTGCACTTTGATTCCAGTTAGCTTTATTAGCTTGTCTGGTATCCCACACTCTGCCATTATCCTCCACATCTCCTCTCTCACTATATTGTCTTATGCTTTGTTGTAGTCTATGAACATAGTGATTGTGCTTCCAGTTTTTATCTAGTATTTGTCTTAGAGCAAATATTCAGCTTGCTGTTGACTTAACCTTTATGAACCCTACTTGTGCTGTGTGTCATATTTCTTCAGTGTATGGTTTGAGCCTGTTCAGTACAATTCTTCATGTTATTTTATAGCATGTGCATAGGAGAGACATCCCTCTGTAGTTCTGTGTCAACAATTTGTCTCCCTTCTTGCATATGGGACATGCAGCAGCAGTTTTTCATTGCTCCAACATTACTTCTTTCCTCAACACCTCGTCTATCAGTTTGGCTAATCATTCATATGGCCTGTCTCTCCCTTCTTTGATAAGCTCTGCTGATATTATGTCTATGCCTGGGGCTGTCCCATTTCTGTCTTTTTTATTGCTGCCTTCATCTCCATTAGAGTTGGTTCTTTAATTAAGGGTTGTATGTTCGGGTTGATTTCTATCATGTTTTTGTTATTGTAGGTATATACTGGGTTGTTTGGTAGTTCTTTGAAATATCTCCTCCAGTTCTCTAAATTCACTTCATTTGTAGTGATAAGTTTTCCATTCTTATCCTTCCTTCATCACAGGTTTAGCTCTGTACTCCTTCCTGTAGCTTCTCATTGTCCTGTATAACAGTTTACTGTTGTTCTGGCTATGGTCCTCCTCTGCCTGCCTTTTGTATCTGTTTATTTATGAATGATCTTTTCTATCATCTGATTGTTCTTTTAATTTCTCTCATGGCTGTCATGTATTTTATTTGGTTTTCATATTTGTTATTGCTGAGCGTTGCCTGTCTGGATTTCATCCTGCCCTGAACTGCTTTTCTACATGTTTCATTGGACCATGGCTTGCACTTGATATTGTTATCTCTTAGTACTTCCTGTGTTGTCTCCTTTATAACTGTTATCATCTTGTTCCATTTTGTATTGATATCTTCACCATCTTTCCTATTGCTTTCTTTCATTCTGTGAATCTATTTCTAAGCTTAATCTTAAACTGTATATGCACCTCCTCCTCTTTTAGCCTACTCACATCTATTCTTTGTGTTCTCTTGCCACTGTTGCTCTTACTTGGTTGTTTTGGTAATGACTGTTCCATCTTTATTAACACAAGAGAACTGTCTGATCCTATCAGCTCCTCTCATTGTCCAAACATATGTTACTGCCTTTTTATGTTTTTTCCCTATCAGTGCATCATCTGTTTTGTTCGTAGTTAGTACATCCATTGAGGACCAGGTTGCTTTATGTATGTCTTTATGGGGAAATGATGTACTGGCTATTTTCATGTTTTTAGCTGTGGGCAAGTTGATGAACCTTATAGTGTTATCATTTGATTCAGTGTGCAAGCTGAACCATGCCTATGTCTGGTTGTCAGTAGTGTTCTTGCACTACTTTGGTACTTTAGTCTCCCGTCACATTTTTGATGTCATACTGTGGTAATCTGGAGCACATCTGGTCTAAGGTGTCATAGAACTCATTTTTCACATCTTCCTCCTTGTCCTCAGTTGGGGCATGGACACTTACTAATGAGGTATTTTTATATATACACCTTTGATCATGATGTAGCATATCTTTTATTGACATTTTATAGAGCCATCACCACTATTTTATTATGTACCGCAAATCCTGTCCCAAATACAAGGTGACCATTTTTGTTTCTGCTGCATATGATTATATAAGTAAAGTGTAAAATTTGATTTATTAGTCTCATTGCATACATTGTACAGATCAGGTGACTCATAAAGCTTAGCAAAAATATAATAGATAATTTTTACATAAATTCTTTTTACATTATTTTAAGAATAATGCCAATAAATACAGCACTACAATATTTACTATAAATTAACAGTTTAACAATTTTCTTTGTTGTACACACACAACACTGCAATATTAGCTATAGATTTTTATTGTTCAATGTGTCAGACTGTCTTCCATGAATTCTTAAATGGTGTAGTCACATTTCTCTCTTAAAATATTTTGGAATAAACTTTTCAGCGAACCAAGGTCCATTGTTATTATGTTTCTTCCTTTTAATTTGTTAAATATTTTTAGCCCCATTTATAGTGGTGTCTGTGCATAAAGCTATAAGTGCTGTGAAGGAAATTTGAAGCTTTCCTTGTGATGAGTACCATAGCTATGGTCAAAATGGAACTCTTAAAGATCATGTCGATTATTATATACAAAACTCAAAATTTCAAAACTGTACAGTGAAGTAATTGTTAGTATTTTTAATTTCTTGAACAATGGGCTACATGACTCAATTTTGTGGGCAGCACACATTTATAATGGTTTTCATCTGAAGAATTAGTAGTTGTACTGCTTCTAGAGTTTCCCCAGAAAATTATCCCATACCAAATAACAGATTCAAAATAACTGTGGAGACTGTCTTTCTTGTGCCCATATGAGTGGCGCCAGATAAAACAAACATTGCAAAAGATAGGGAATTCATTTGCCAAGAAGTCTATATGTGTCTTCCAGTTTAAACTTTTATCAACGTTTAGGCCCAAGAATTTCACATGGCTCACTTGTCATCAGCTGACTATTATGGGCTATTTGTCCAGGACATATCTCTGGCAATTTAGAGGCAAGTTGCATTATCTGGGTCTTTGACATTGAGCTTTAGTCCATTTTTATGGAACCAGGATTCCAGTTTCCCCAGAACATTTTGTATACTATCTGGAATCTTCTCTATTGCATCATTTTCTATCAGGATTGAGGTGTTATCTGCGAACAAGTCTGAATGAGTGTCAATATTTAATGGTAAATAATTTATATACAGCAAGAACAGGTAAGGACCTAATATTGAACCCTGTGGAACTCCTTGGGAATTTTTTTTTCCATTCGGATTGGTAGTTAACTGAATTTGGTGTTAAAATAACTCTTTGTTTCCTTTCTGTCTGATTAGAGTTGAACCACTGTAATGCAGTTTCGTCGATCCCACAGCTCTTCAGTTTATGAAGTAATAATGAGTGGTTCACAGAGTCAAAGGCTTTCGTTAGATCACAGAATATTCCTGAGATGTTTGTACCCTGGTCAAGGGATGTGCTTATTTTTTTCAGTAAATTCTCCAACGCCATTTATAGTGCTTTTTCGTCTTTGAAAACCAAACTGATTTTTACAAATACTGTCATTTACTGTAAGGAAATTTTCTAATGGTTTTGCCACAAGTTTTTCAAATATTTTAGAAAAAACAGGAAGGGGAGAGAGATTGGTCAGTAGTTTCCCATATCATTCCTTTTTAAATAATGGCTTAATCTCTGCATATTTTAGGACATCTGGGAAAGACCCATGTTCAAAGGACTGGTTTACAATAATAGTCAGCGGGTATGGAATAATATGGTGTGCTGCCTTGATTACCGTGGAAGGTATTCCATGTCACCCAGCTGAATCTTTGTTTTTTAATGATAATATTGTGTCTTCCACATCTTTCTGAGTGATTTTTCTGAAATTTTTAAAACAAATGTTTTGTATGTCATCTCTATGCCTGAAAATCATATTGTCCTGATGGGCTGTCATGTTTACATCAGATTTTGCTGTATTGACAAAGAAATCATTGAAGCAGTTTGACATTTGAACATCATTTACGATAATATCACCCTCAAACATAATTTGAGAAGTTTCTTGACTTTTAACATTGACTACCAACTCTGTTTTCACAACAGACCAGACTGCCTTTGTTTTATTTCTTTGTTTATGAATATACTATTTGCTAGTTTTTTTTTCCCTCCCTGCCAGTATCACTTTTTTTAATGTAGTCTCATAGTGCTTAACATAAGTTACAAAATTAGGGTTTCTATTTACTTTCAGCTCATCGTGGAGTTGTCTTTTTCTAGCACTTGAAATTTTTATGCCTGGTGTAATACGATTTGGTTGATTCCTGACTCTTTTTATAATATTTTGGGGGAAATGTTTCATTGAATACACCTTTAAAAAAAAAATTTAGAAATTTATCAATTTTTGTTGCTTGAATCATTGTGGTCTAAAGGCTAGCTTATAACACTTTTCTCTAGTGCACATGGTAAATTTTAACTTGAAACCAGGTTTTTGGATTAAATCGCAAAATTTTACAATGTCACTGCTTTCAATTAATGTATTGAAGTTGAAGTCTCCTGCAATCACAATCTTTTTCTTGCTTTCTTTTTCAAGTTTATCTAAGAGATACTGAAATTTTTCTAAGAACATGTCACAGTATTTAAATCACACAGCTCTACACAACAGCTTTCAAAAATACAGTCTTCATTTAGATAACTAAAATCTTCTTTCAGTTCAAAGTTTAAGGAGGGTGCAATAAGATACAGATGCCCCCACAAAAGCTGCTGGCAAGTTTGAAATTACTACTTTTATTTACAACGTCTATGTATTCTTTTGTGAGCCAGTGTTCATTTAAGCGACTACCTATATGTTTGCCAGTTCAGAAAGAATAACTTGAAGTTCATGAATTTTAGAATAATGAAAATTTGGACATTTTTCTGTTAAACCGTTTGTATTTAGGCGCATCAAGATAGAATTTTTGAGTTTGTTTATACTTTGAAGAGTATCACTTGTTCCATTATATTTACAGTTTACATTTTGGATCACCACTTTTGTTTTCTCACCCTTTTCGGAAGTTTTCAGTTTCCCTTGCTTTTAATGATTCTGCGGATGTTGACAATCATTTTGGTGAGAGTCATTGAACCTAACCTGTTCAAGTGTAGCCCATCCTCTCCGACACTTACCACTTACAAATTTATTTGAGTCTACAAAAATTGCATCCAGCTTGTCACACTGTTCCCCGATTCCACTGTTTATCTTGTTTAGCTATATATCACTTACTGACCTTCCATGTAAAATTGTATTAATGACAATTTTTGAATTTGCAAACACACTTTTTTCTGAGCAGATCAAGTTCCATGTTTCACTGATCATTTCTTCCCCACTGCTGTTCTGGATGGAATTTGTTCTGACATGAATGAAAACACCTTCGTATTTGTCCTTCTTTTTCATTTCCACTTTCAGTTTCACTTTGTTTCGAATTTAGAATATGTAATATCTCTTTATATTCGATTAATTATTCTGATACAATTCTACCCTCGAATGACATTTACAAATTTTCTATCTTCATACTCACAGAATCCATGCGCAAAATAGTTTCATACAATAGCTATGCCATGAGCGCCTAAGTATTCTTTGTAGTACTCTCTCTGGTGGTTGTTAAAGAAAGAAGAAAGTGGGCTTCCGGGATTGTCTTTGTGCCGATTAGCCTGAGCTTGGTTTGGAAGAACTGTAATCTGATTATTGAGATTTATCACAGAAGATAACTGATACGAACTGTACGATTAAAAGGAAATATATATAGATGGCTCCTTCAAATAAAAGGTGTGTATTTGAAATTTGAGAATTAATGATATTTATCGATATATTGCGTAGTTGTTAATCAGAAGGACTTCCGAAAGACTGGATACGAACCTGCATTTAATAATCCAAGAGCTCCATTACTTCTTCGGAAGGTTAAACTCCATCAAAGCCAAATATCCGCTTGATCTGAGGTTTCCCGACTGATTATACAACGCTCCCAAAATGACGAGGCATTTTATTTGTACAGATTAGTAGACTGCCGCAAAGCACGAGCCTGCAGAGAAGAGTAATCATCGCCCGATTTCATTCTAACAAGTAAAATTTCAGAATCATTTTAAGTGACTGAGCTATGACTGTGTTTCCTATCATGAATGATTGATTGCTCGAACGAATTGAGAGCTACATAATTACGTAGATAGGAGAAAAAATTACAAATATTTTGAAAGCGTCTGCTGCTCTGATGCGATCAGATTCCAGGACAAACATCGATTTCACAGCCTGGAGCTGTAACACTTTTAAGTATGGAGTCACCAGCAAGAAAGGTCTTTTTTCAATCGGTTTTGCTTTGGCACTTTCACGTTTGTCCTTTTTGTGGGTCATTTTTTCCCATTTATATTTGTTTACGGATAGTTCGGTGGGTGGGTTTTTGATCCCATTTCACACACTGTGTATTTTGAAGGTTTTGTTTCATACTTGACTGGTGTTTTTCAGAAACCGTGGATTCCGTTTCAATTATTTCTGTTTGATGGATATCACACACACAGAAATGTTTTTCTTGAGTTTATCCATCATTTTCTTTCATTGTAGTCAGTAATTCAGTTTTCAGTGCTTCAGTGTCCTTGTGTAGCTGCTTTATAATTTCGTTTTTGTAGCTTCTTTTATTTCCGTTTCACACACACACAGGCCTGTTTTTCCCATATTAATCTACCTTTTTCTTTTTTTATAGTTACTATTTCAGTATTTAATGCCTCAATGTCCTTTTGCAGCAACTTTATAATTTCATTTTTTTGAGTCTAGTTCATAAACAAAAGTAGCATGTCCATGGAATATCATCGTTGATGAATTTTAGGTTTACTTTCATGCACTTTTCGTGGAGCCAATATAGCACTTGACACACAAAATACCCTTCATCACTCGCTTTTCATATTCTCTACATCAAAAACTGTTTTTCTTTATGCTTTTTTGACGAGAGCGAAATGTTACACTTTTTTATCGGTGCCATCTTGACTTGTCAAGATTTTCTCTCTGTGCGTGCTTTGCCGAGGCCATCTTACCTCCTGCAGGGCTGTAATATTCACCTTGTGCTCTGTTGACTGGAATACTCTTTCAAATTCTGAAGGTGGCAGGGGTAAAATACAGGGAGCAAAAGGCTATTTACAATTTGTACAGAAACCAGATGGCAGTTATGAGTCGAGGGGCATGAAAGGGAAGCAGTGGTTGGGAAGGGAGTGAGACAGGGTTGTAGCCTGTCCCCGATGTTATTCAATCTGTATATTGAGCAAGCAGTAAAGGAAACAAAAGGAAAATTCGGAGTAGGTATTAAAATCCATGGAGAAGAAATAAAAAATTTGAGGTTCGTCGATGACATTGTAATTCTGTCAAAGACAGCAAATGACTTTGAAGAGCAGCTGAACAGAATGGACTGTGTCTTGAAAGGAGGATATAAGATGAACATGAACAAGAGGAAAATGAGGATAATAGAATGTTGTCAAATTAAATCAGGTGATGCCGAGGAGTTAGATTAGGAAATGAGACACTTAAAGTAGTAAAGGAGTTTTGCTATTTATGGAGCAAAATAACTTATAATGGTCGAAGTAGAGAGGATATAAAATGTAGACTGGCAATGGCAAGGAAAGCTTATCTGAAGAAGAGAAATTTGTTAACATTGAGTATAGATTTAAGTGTCAGGAAGCCTTTTCTAAAAGTATTTGTATGGAGCGTAGCCATGTATGGAAGTGAAACATGAATGGTAAATAGTTTAGACAAGAAGAGAATAGAAGCTTGCGAAATGTGGTGCTACAGAAGAATGCTGAAGAATAGATGGTTACATCATGTAACTAATGAGGAGTACTGAACAGAATTGCAGAGAAGAGGATTGATAGGACACGTTCTGAGGTCTGAGGCATCAAGGAATCACCAATTTAGTCCTGGAGGGTAAAAATCGTAGAGGGAGACCAAGAGATGAATACGCTAAGCAGATTCAGAAGGATGTAGGTTGCAGTAGTTACTCGGAGATGAAGCAGCTTGCACAGGATAGAGTAGCATGGAGAGCTGCATCAAACCAGGCTCTGGACTGAAGTCAACAACAACAACAACAACTGCTACTACTACTACTACTACTACTACTCTGTTGTTCTTCATCAAGTATCTTTGTCTGTTCGCTACCCAAGTCATCTGGATCCTTCCCTCCACCTCCAGCTTGCACAGATGGGAGTTATCCTTACAACATATTCTCTGCTTCCACAATTATCCTGGCCTCAACCTATGGTAACATACTGCCCCCACACCCTCCACCCAACAGTTTCCACCTCTTCTGTCGTATCGTCTCCTCTCCATTCTCATGTCGCACGCTGTTTATTAGCTACCCTCTGCCAAAGCATCCGCCCATCTTCCCACTTTTCTTTGTTTTGCTTCTTTTTTTTTTTTCGCCACCTCCCTGTCCCACAACCTCCTGATGCCATGCACCCTGCGCCCTGCACCCTGCACCAGACAGCATTCATCTCTCTCTCTCTCTCTCTCTCTCTCTCTCTCTCCACTTGTACACTACTCTTCCGCTTCCCCCCCCTTCCCCCGCTTCCCCGCTTCCCCGCTTCCCCCCTTCCCCCCTTCCCCCCTCCCCCTTCCCCCCTTCCCCGCTTCCCCCCCTTCCCCGCTTCCCCCCCTTCCCCGCTTCCCCCCCTTCCCCGCTTCCCCCCCTTCCCCGCTTCCCCCCCTTCCCCGCTTCCCCCCCTTCCCCGCTTCCCCCCCCTTCCCCGCTTCCCTCCTTCCCCGCTTCCCCCCTTCCCCCCTTCCCCCCTTCCGGCTGCTGCTTGCATCCCATTCTGGCCTGAGGTATTAGAGTTGGCACTCGTATGTGCGTGAGGCATGCTTGCTTGTATGTATGAATGGTGTGTCCTTCTCTTTTAGTGATGAAGTCTGTGTCTGAAAGCTTTATTTAAGTCTCTTTTCATTGTGCCTGTCTACAACTTTACATGGCTTGTTTATGGTAAGTAGCAATCTCTTTTTTTTTTTCTTCAGTGTTGATTTTTCTATCAGGAGTTCACATCCCATGTTCCCTTTCGTAAGGTTGGGTTGTTTTCCATAACATCCATTCCAATTGAAGGCTACATGTAAGTTTGTAGGAACCCTCCAGTTTTTTACTGAGTTGAATGGTTAGCCCAATGACTAACCCTCCCACTTTATCTGGGCCTGGGATTAGCTGGTTGGCTATCCTTCTCACAGGCATGGTTAAATTATGATTTCAGTGATTTGAAAACTGTCATGCTGTAATTGGTGGAATTTGTATTTATGATTTTGTGTGTGCGTGTGCGTGTGTTTGTAGAGCATTGAAATGAATTATAAGCTTGAAGGGAAAGTATATTGTCACTTAACATGGAAGGAAGTGTACTTTCCCCTGGGGGAAAAGTGTATTTTGACCTGGGAAAAAATATATTTTTAATCGGGAATTTTCTTTTCTTTATAACTTGTTTTAAGTTAATGTAGATGAGGAGGAAGATCAAATCTGTAATGTTTGGATACAGTATTAGTAGTGTCCTGCTTGATGGAGTCAAGTCTTTTAAATATCTGGGTGTAGCATTGCAAAGCGATATGAGATGGAACGAGCATGTGAGAACTGTGGTAGGGAAGGCGAATGATCGACTTCACTTTGTTGGTAGAATTTTATGAAAGAGTGGTTCATCTGTAAAGGAAATAACATACAGGATGCTGGTGCGACCTGTTCTTGAGTACTGCCAGTGTGTTTGGGATCTGTACCAGATCAGATTGAAGGTAGAGACAGATTGAAGGTAGATCATTGAAGCAATTCAGAGGTGGGCTGCTATATTTGGTACCGGTAGGTTCGAACAACACATAAGTGTTACAGAGATGCTTCGGGAACTCAAATGGAAACCACTGGAGTGAAGGCGACATTCTTTTTGAGGAACACTACTGAACAAAAAATGCAAGAGAACTGGCATTTGAAGCTGACTGCTGAATGATTCTGCCAACATACATTGCCCGTAAGGACCACAAAGATAAGATTCGAGAAACTAGGGCTCATATTGAGGCAAACAGATAGTCATATTTCCCTCGCTCCATTTGTGAGTGGTACAGGCAAGGAAATGACAAGTAGTGGTACAGGGTCACGCACCGTATGGCGGCTTGCAAAGTGTCCATTTAGATGTAGATGAACTGATGCTTCACAGAGGTCCAATCATTGCTGCAGAGGGGCTGTAGAAATTCAGAAGTGCAAAACCAACTTTAAGAGAAAATAAAAAGTCAGAAAGTTCTTGTACAGATTCCTCTAGCTACAGTGGTACCTCCAAGTTGTACACAGAGAGAACCATGTAAGTTTAGATATTATTGTGGGAGATAGTGTTTTCCACCACATTGACTTGATGGAACAATTCAAGAGATGCTGATGGTAATGTAAATCGGAGCACCTCTCCAAGTTTCTGGACATGATAGATTAATGGTGTGCTTCCAAGTAAACAGCCAAGTTGACTTTATGATTTTTGCACAGTATTTCGATGGCTGACCCATCTTTCTTCTTCGGATGCTGTGTGTTTTGCTGTTGTATGTGCTCATGGCCTAGAATCTTACCACACAGTCGGGTTGGCATCTAGGTGGTGAGTACACGTAACATCAAAACTGAATCGGACATTAGAATGTTGCACAAAAATGAAACACAATGTCAGTATAGCCAGAATACACTATTAGACCAGAATGATTCCATCCCATACATGCTCTATAGGAGACAGAAGTGGTGATAGTGCTGGTTGTAGAAGTTGATAGTGAATGTCTTCGAATGTATATAGGGTAATGCAAGAAATGTTTGCCCTAGCGGTTTTTCTGCTTGGACACATCTCCCTGACAATGTTGGAACAAAAGCTGAATAGATGGACTAATGTTTTAGACATTTTCTGCACCATTTAACGTTTCTTCAACTATATTTATGGTGTACAGTCAGCGTAGGTAATAGTGTTTATTGTGATACTCAGAACTGCTCTTTAAAGTCACTGACTGGTACGCTTACACAGTCGCTGGCCAATGCCACTTTTACTAAAGACTATTGTTGATGCCAAGACAAAACAGTGTTTTACCATTCATACTACTATTGAGGTTTTTTAAAAAAAAAAATATGGATGGTAATGAGGTGAAACAGGAAGCTTGCACCAGTGCTCAAAGCCCAGAACCAGATAATCAGTTTTGATGGTCCTAACTGACAGTCTGTATGCAGCAGTGGTTCTTGCAAAATGTTCAGCAGTGTGTCTGGTGCAAGTTCCAGGCACGAGTATACATACTGCTGCCATCCAGAATCAGCATGATGACATTTGCAATTTTCTTGGGACACTTACACTGTATTAATGTGTTAGCCAATTCTTCAGAAGCACCAGAAGTGCAGGGCATTTGGGGAAGGATGCCTTACTTGGTGCATAATCAATCCATCATGTGCTTTAAGATCCTGCAGCTACTAAGAGAGTGGGTTTATGTTCAGACCTGATACCCAGCATGCAGCTTGGTAGCCAATCCCTTTTTGGATGATGCTCATGTGGCCTCCCAGTTGTAGCTCCCTGACCACATAAAGATTGCAAGGCTGATACCTGTGCTGTAACCTCCACATGTCCACTAAACTGTAGGTGCCTGCAGTGGGGGTGGCGCTCAAGGGGAGAGCGGCATCAGGGTGGACGATCTGCAATGAAATGGATCAACCTCACTCATACCGTTGGCCAAGCCAACACAGTCATCCCAGCAGATAGAAAACAAGACTTTGATGCAGTGTCTTCAAACCCCATTGGTCTGTCTTTGGCCGCACCGTGGAATGAGAATCAGGCAGAGAGAGAGAGAGAGAGAGAGAGAGAGAGAGAGAGAGAGAGAGAGAGAGAGGGGGGGGGGGGGGGGTGGAGGGAGAGAGATGGACATTTCACCTAGTTCTTGGTGTGCTCCAGAACTGATGTAGAATCTTTTTCAAAATGAAGCCATTGTTTTTTTGTTGAAAATATTGATGATAGATTTGGAGAAGTTGCAGTAATATTGAAAATGGACAAGTAGATCTAGGTTGATAAAAATTTTTGTGTAGAGTTAACATGGAAAAAGTAAGAGTTGCTACATATGTAAAAGTTGGACACAAAGCCAAAAATATTGAAATAAACAGTTTTTGTGTTTATCAAATTCTAGAAGCAGGTGCTTGTGAGTTGTTTCTGCAGAATTCTTCCCTGGTATTTGTAACAGTCAACAGAGTCCATCAAGGAAACTTTCAGCTGTTTATGAGAAATCTAACTCCATTATTGAGCTACCTGTCAGACAAGAAGAAACAGTTAGCAGTTGGTGGAGATTTCAGAGTAGATTTCTTAAAAGATACAGACAGTAAAATGTTTTAGAATTATTATTTGCATGTTTGAATCTAATTTCAGTTGTCAATTTTCCAAATCGTGTGAAAAAAAAGGTAGGACACTGATAACATGTTTAGAGACAATGTTCAGGGTGAAAACAATTAATGTGTACTCAGCTGCTAATGGACTATCTGATCATGATACATAATTAATCGAAATAAACAGTCCAGCACCTTACAACCTAGAGGCAGTTTCGTACAAGGTAGTGAGGCTTAATGGTTGAGAACTGGATAAAATGTTTTAAGAGTAAGCTAAAAGGGGTGGTACGGGATGAAGTATATGTAGAAAGAGATGCTAATGTCTGATTCAGTTTACTCAATAATAAATGTGTGTCATTATTTGAAATTTACTATCCTAAAAATTACTCAGAAGAGTCATTAAACATAAAGTAAGCTGTGGGTAATGAAGGGAATTAAAAATCTTGTGTAAGAGAAAGAGGGAAATTTATGTGAAAGCCAGAATAAGTCAAGATCTGATATTACTTCTATACTATAAAAAAAACATTTTAAGAAAAGTCATTAAAATGTCCAGGAGTGCACTTATCCTGACAGAAATAAATAATGCAGAAATAAGATTAAAATTACATGGGACATCGACAAACAGAAGGTAGTACAGCCAGTCAGTTTGCAGGATTCCATAACAATTAAACTAAATGACAATATTGTGTCTTGTAATTCACAAGTTGCAAGTACTTTTAACCATGATTTTCTAAACACAGGAGCAAATGTGGGATTAAATGGTTCAGTCGAAGAAGCAAGAGAATATATTAAAAATGTTATTCCACAGAACTTCAAGCTACTAGAAATAGCACCAACATACTTCACTTAAATTAATACAATTATAAAAAATTATTTTAAAAAAAGCTCGTATGGGAGTGATAGAATTCCAAACAGAATTCCGATAAGTTGTTGAACTTAATAAGTAACATCCTTAGTCTCACTAGCAACGTGTCGCTGGCACAAGACATTTTTCCGTACAGGTTAAATGCACTTATTAAACCACTTCATAAGAAAGGTGACAAGACAGGTTTAAACAGTTATCATCCAATTTCCTTACTGATGTCTCTTTCCAAAATATTTGAAAATGTAGTAGTATACTCAATAGTAGTTGCACACTTTAGTGAAAGCAGTTTACTTAGTATATCACAGTTTGGGTTGAGAAGGGTTGTTCAACTGAGAATGTTATTTATACATTCACTCATCAAATAGTAAAAGCCTTAAATAATAATATATTGCCAGCTGGTATTTTTTTGTGATCTTTCCAAGGCGCTTGATTGTGCAGATCGTGTTGATCTCTTTAAAAAAATTCAAGCTATATGGAATTGATGGCTGTACACACAACTGGTTTGAATCATACTTGCTGCACAACTTTGTGCTTAATAATTTAGACAATGTTGGAAAGATAGAAACTTTTAGTAACCGGGCACAAAAGGGAGTGGGGGGGGGGGGGGGGGTGGCGGCGGCGGCACTACAAAACCGAGTCCCATAGGGTTCAGTTTCGGGTCCTGTACTATTCCTTATGTATGTGAATGACCTTCCATTTAACATTCAACAAGCAAAGCAAAATTGGGTACCTTTTGTAGATGATAATAGTGCTATAATAAATCCTGTTAGAGAGAAAGCAACAAAATAGTTGGTAAATGATATTTTCCAAATAATTATTAAATGGTTCCCTCAATATGAACTCTCCCTAAATTTTGAAGAAGAGGAAAGCATTACATTCAGGTCCATACAAGTAGACCATACCAACAACTATTGTAGTACACTAGCAGAAGTCAGTAAATAGGGTAGAATGCTCCAAATATTTGGGTGTACATATTGATTAAGACGTGAACTGGAAGAAGCATATTACTGTGCATCTCACACAATTAAGTTCAACACTTTTGCTCTTCATACAAATGCTAATCTTGGAAACAAATGTATCAGCCTCCTGTTCGGTGTTAACCCACAAATGTCATGTAGGTACCTCTTCATAGATCTAGGCATTTTAACTGTGCCATCTCAGTATATATAATCTGTGGTGTCACCGCCAGACACGACACTTGCTAGGTGGTAGCCTTTAAATCGGCCGCGGTCCGGTAGTATATGTCGGACCCGCGTGTCGCCACTGTCAGTGATTGCAGACCGAGCGCCGCCACACGGCAGGTCTACAGACACTTCCTAGCACTCCCCAGTTGTACAGCCGACTTTGCGAGAGATGGTTCACTGACAAATTACGCTCTCATTTGCCGAGACGATAGTTAGCATAGCCTTCAGCTATGTCATTTGCTATGACCTAGCAAGGTGCCTTTATCAATTGCTATTTATCTTGTGATGCACGTACCATCAAGAGGGATGTTCACCAATTATGGATTAAAGTTAAGTATTCCAGAAGCTCCGTTCTTTTTTTTACTAGACTCAACTCCTTTAACTGTTCCAGACTTCACGCCAGCCTGCGTGAGCTTAACGCATGCTTTTCGGCTACCAATCATAGTGGCTTGGCTGTCTTGCCAAGTCACAACATAATCCACCACAGTTTGAGAAGAACAGTGATGTACATACTTAAAACACTAGATATAAAAATAATGTCTGTTACCCATTGTTAAACCTGTCAGTGGTACAGAAAGGAGTTCAGTGGGCAACAACAAAAATTTTTGAGCAGTTACTTAGTAACATAAAATTTCTGATGGGTAGCAAAGCAATATTTAAATCTAATTTAAAATCATTTCTCCTGGACAAGTCATCCTATTGCATTCATGAATCTGTACTTAAAAATTGACAACCAGTAGAAAAAATAAACTGAAAGAATTTAACTGTATGAGTAGGACTAAAAAAAAAAAAAAAATTTTCATTAATATTAATACCAGTCATGTATATGTATCCTGTAAACTGACTCATTCCAAATAATTTTATTGAAAGAATCATTCACATGATCTATAGAACATGTAACTAACTTACTTACTTTGAATGCTAACCAATCATTGGCGCTTGTAGATATACCAGCCACCATCTCGCCTCGTAACAGATTCGACAAGATTCAAGGTCTCATCTTCCATTGGGATCGAATGCTGTAAACAGTCAAATTGTATGCTAACCTGGAATGGTATGGAGTACGTTTTGTTCATCACATTCAGAAAGGACATCTAATGTCAAACACTACACTGTCCTCTTCGTACAAGTGGTTTTAGATGCCAGAAGTTTGGACACATCCTCCCACTGTACTAATGAGGTTACTTGTGAGACGCATGGAAGGACAGCACGCTGGGTAGACATTGCAAACCCCCTACATGTGTAAACTGCCTAGAACACCAACCGTCTTGTTTGCCAGCATGTTAAGCTTTCAAGAAGGAGAAGAAAATTCAGGAATATAAAACACTTGATGACCTTTCATATCAAGATTCTAAGAAAAAGTTTGAATGACTCAACCCATTTGATAAGACCTCAAACTTTGCAAACATTGTGTCAGAGCCCACACCTTGTATGATGGTTAGATCCTGAGCTCCAACTTCTGATCCCAGCCACATGTCATTGCTTACTTTACAGTCCAGGAAGGTGAATCCACCCCCAAACTCACATCACCAGTCGTGACCATCCCATTGGTGCAGCTAGAGATGCCTCATCCTCTTCAGGCATAACCAGGCAAGACACCTTCCAAGGTGCACCCATCCCAGGATGACACAAACTAGCAGTGTATCACCAACCATGGCTGAAGGGATCACAGGCTGTGGTACATACAAAAGTACAGTCCCTTTCTGTCTCAGGAGTGAAGACAGGAAAACTTTTGCAGAAAGCAAAACCTCATGGGGTTAAGAAGGAAAAAATCGAAAGTTAACCATATTCTACTGCTCTGCTTGTTTTGGCCTCCCATCCTCCTGAGATCAGGCTTATGAATACCAATGAAAAGTCTCACATTCATGTGGATCGTGACTTGACAGCAGTTTAATTCATGCCCCTGTTTGCCCTCCCAATCTGATTTTCCTCCAATAGAATTGTAATGGCTGATACTGTAAAATACGTATTAATGGTGACAGGGTGCATGGAGGTGTCTGCAAGTTCATACAGTTTGAGTCTTTCATTAAGCAGGTGCCACTAAACACTGCATTAACAACTGTGGGTGTTCGTGACCACCTTTCAATTAGGGTGACAATACGTAACATCCATCCATCTCGGACAAATCTAGACCATATCATGAGCCAGGGGAGCTAGTGGAACAGTTGCCTCCATCCTTTCTCCTACTGGGGGACTTCAGTGTCCACAGTTCTTCACGTGGCAGCCGAAACACATCTACCAGGGGCCAAGTAATAGAACAGTTAATTTCAGAACAGGCCATGTAATATTTCTTCTGCGCCTTGGAAATATATGTTGCAACAACAAATGATAAATAAATACCCCAATCAATATGGTAGCAGTTACCACGGCAGCTCAAAACTCTGACAGTAGTACAGTGTTCACACTCAGTTCTACCATTAGCTTGTGGGTACAACAGTCTGGACCTTAGTTGCTGATCCCTTAATAAATGATGTAACTGCTTAAAGTCTGACATGAAGTCATTACCTTGGTCACGATTCCTGTTTCAGAGACACCAAACTTTAACAAACCGTTATTCATTATGGCCTCTGTCCCAGTAATTGCCTGTTTGTGCAGAATCACAATCTCTGCATTTTGTCATGAGAAATGATCGGTAATAGAACATGATGGTTTCCCACTGGTGTGTAGCTAAAAGGTCATAAAATAGCATTCCCTTTTTTTTTGACTCCTCAGTCTTTGATTTGAAGCAACCTACCACGAATACCTCTCCTGCACCAACCTCTTCATTTCAGAGTATCACTTGCACCCTGCCCTCAAATATTTGCCGGATGCATTCCAGTCTTTGTCTTCCACTGCAATAGGTACCCCCTATAGACCATTCTAGCACCATGGAGGATATTCCCTGATGCCTTAGCACTTGTTCTACCATCTTGTCCATTCTTCTTGTCAGTGTATTTTCAACATTCTTATGTAGCATCACATTTCAAATGCTTTGATTTTCTTCTGTTATGGTCGTCTCGCTGTCCACGATTCAGTACCATACAATGCTGTTCTCCAAATGTACATTCTAATCCTCAAATTAAGGCCTATGTTTGATATCAGTAAACTTCTCTTGGCCAGGAATGCCCTCTTTGCCTTTCCTGGTTTGCTTTCTATATCCTCTTTGCCTGAAAGAGTTCTCAAACAGTTGAGAGCAAATAAAGCAGAAGAAATAGATAACATTCCATTGGAATTTCTGAAACCATTGGGGGAAATGGCAACCAAACAACTATTCAGGTTGGTATACAGAATCTATGAGACTGGTGATGTGCCATCAGACTTTCGGAAAAATATCACCACTCAATTCTGAAGATAGCAAACTATCACACAGTCAGCTTAACGTCTCATGCATCAAATCTGCTGACAAGAAAAATATACAGAAGAATGTAAAAGTAAATTGAGTACCTGTTAGATGCCAATAGGGGCTTCCAGGGTAGTAGAATTTCTTAACTTCAATTACTTTGTGACTACCAGTTCTGATGCCAAGTTTCTGGGTATTCTTATTTCCATTACTTCTCATCATTTTTGTCTTCTTCTGGTTTACTCTCAGTCCATATTCTGTACTCATTAGACTAGTCATTCCATTCAACAGATCCTGTAAGTCTTTTCTCTAACTTACGATAGCATTATCATGAGCAAATTGTATACCGGCTATCCTTTCATCCTGAATTTTAATCCCACACTTGAACCTTTCTTTAATTTGCATCATGGCTTCTTTGATGTGTAAATTGGATAGTAGTGATGAAAACTGCATCCCTGTTGTACACACTTTTTAATCTGAGCAATTTGTTCCTGCTCTTCCAGTCCTATTGTTCCCTCTCGATTCTTGTACACATTGTATATCTCCCATCTTTCCCTGTAGTTTACTCATATTTTTCTCAGAAGTTCAAATATCTTGTATCATTTTACATTGTTCAACTTCTTTTAGATTGACAAATCCTATGAGTTTATTTTTCTTCAGTCTTCCTTCTTTGTGAAGTCAGAACTCTCTCTCTGGTGCCTTCACATTTCCTGAAGCCAAACAGATTGGCCTCTAACAGGTACTCAATTTACTTTTACATTCTTCTGTATATTTTTCTTGTCAGCAGATTTGATGCATGAGACGTTAAGCTGACTGTGTGATAGTGTGCTATCTTCAGAATTGAGTGGTGATATTTTTCCGAAAGACTGATGGTAAATCACCAGTATCATAGATTCTGTAGAATAGGTGTTTGGTTGCCATTTCCCCCAATGGTTTCAGAAATTCCAATGGAATGTTATCTATTTCTTCTGCTTTATTTGCTCTCAACTGTTCGAGAAGTCTTTCAAGTTATGACTCTAATATTGGATCTCCTATGTCTTTCTTATGGACTCCAATCATCAGACAAGTCCTCCTGCTCATAGAGGTTTTCATTGTACTCTTTCCACCTGTCCACTCTTTCCTCTGCCTTTAACAGTGGAATTCCCAGATCTCTCATTGCAATTTTCATGCTTTCATCCTTGTTTTTAACTTCACCAAAGGTTATTTTGACTTTCTGTATGTGGAGTCAATCTTCCCAATGGCCTCCTCCCTCCTTCCCCCTCCCCCTCACATATTTCCTGCAACCATTTCACTTTGGGTGTCCTACAGTTCAGATTTATTTAATTCTTAAGTGATTTATATTGCTGTATTCCTGTATTTCCCTGTACAATTTTGTACTTACTGCTTTCATCGATTAGTTGAAGTATGTCTTCTGTTACCTGGGGATTCTTCGGAATTACCTTTTTTGTACCTATGTCTGACTGTCCAATATCTGTGAGTGCCCTTGTTAGACCTGTCCACTCCTCTTCAACTGTACTGATACTGTGATAATCCATATCACAGTATTGACATAATTAGCGAACCACAAATGCATCTCACCATTCCTCAGCACTTCAGTATCCCATGGAACATAATCAGCCATTGTTGTTACAATATGTAGCACTAGCATCTAATTCTTGATCCATGGACTGTCCATGTTGATTTCTGTGACTGTGACCACTTTCCTCTACTCTCTTTTTCCCAAACCACCAGCTGATAGATTAGGCACCACATTCTCTTCTTTATTACCTCCCCCTCCGCCCGCCCCCCTCCACACCCCTGGAAACTTGTACCACTGTGTTCTGAAGAAACAGCTGCAACTATCAGAGAGTGCAGAAGAATACTTCAGTGACACAAATGCTATCCTTCTGCGGAACATTTAAACTTTCAAAATACTTCAAGTGAAGGCCTGGTTTTTAATAAAAACAAGAAAGCAGGAGTGTTGGGAGTTGTGTATGTTATCTGTGAAGGCACGCACCCAAATGTCTCAAGTGTTGACTGAACACCACAGCATTTGTGGCCATCAACCGTCCACAGTAGCTCGAGGTGTCGTGTATTGATTCAGTGGTCATTACTGAATGTTTTACCCCACACATCACGAAGTGTCCACATGCAATAACTACCAGCCTAATTTCCTGGCCCAGAAGTGCCTGACATAGCAAAACTCCTTATCCTTCCATGCATAAGGTCTCAAGTCATAGTGTTTTCCATTTACTGAAATGGAGTTCAGCAGTGCTTAAGCAGTTTATTGAGAGAAGTCCCAAACATCTTAGTAACAACAGTATAAAACACATCCTCACGTTTTTCAATCAAATTTTGCAGTAAAGGGAACTTAACTCCAAATGACAGGAGGTTGATGCTATTCCTATTGTGAAACTGTGAAGATATCCTCAAATTTTGACTAATTATCTCCCTCAATAAAAGGCTTTGTAACAAATCAATGAATGTGTTGGTGCCTGGCAACCAGAGGACACAATTTCAAAAGTGCTCTCAAGCACTCTGGTCCATCATAAACCAACTGATAGATCTGGAATCTGCAGTGTGCAGTGCTTTCATACATCAACACCAACTGATTGCTGTATTCTTTGACCTGCAGAAGGCATGTGAAACAACTCAGTGCCGTCACAGGTGTGCAGTGCGCAAGTGTTGCTTCAGGGTTTGCTTATCCATTTTTATCCCTCTGACTGTTCCGGTTTTGGTTAAATTCAATTCTCAGCAATTAATATGTCCAGGAAACTGGAGTCCCTTAGGGATTGGTTTTGAGCATAATATCATCACTATTGCACTCAGTGGTATTGAGACTGCAGTGGAACCTATAGTCTTAATGTTACTGTATTTTGATGATTTTTGTCTGTATTACAGCTATCAATGCTCCCCACAGTGTGTCAGCATCAGGGGACCATTCAGGAAGCACATAACATTGCTCTGAATCATTGCTATCAATGTTCACCCACGAAAACGTGTGTCATGCACATTTGTAAACTCAGAATTATGCATCATCACTCACAACTTTACCTCAGTAAACAATTACTTGATGTCTTTGAAATTTTAAAATCTTCACGCTTTTATTTGACAGTAAGTTAACATAGCTGTCACATGTAGGCTAGCTAAATGTTAATTACATGAGCTAACATGATGCTTTTAGATTTCTCAGCAGTACCTCCAGGGGTGCAGACTACACAGTTTGTCTGTGATTCTACAAAGCTTTGATCTTATGGACTGTGGATGTGCAGCTTACAGGCTGCCAGCACCATCAGTATTGAGGTTGTTAGACCCTGTCCACGACACTCGTGTGCAGTTGGCAGCTGGAGCCTTCCATACAAGTTTCATAGACAGCCCCTTGGGGGAAGCTGACGTCCCATGACTGCAGGTCAGATGCCAGCAACTCTTAGCAAGCTTTACAGTCACAGTCTGTCAGATGCTTACCCACCCATGTTACTTAACTCTGTTTCATAGTCAAAAGTTAAGATTTTTCATGAATTTTCCAAAAAATAGCTGGGGTATAATTGGAGCCTCTAACTGTCCCCTCTTGTCTGTGAGCATGGAGTTCTCATGGCACCCTTAATGGTATGTACGCAGTCTTGTGATCAGATGGATCCCTTCCATGGCCCTAAGGAAAATATTCTCTGATGCCTGTTCCATTCAGTTCTTCATGACTACCCCAATTCAACCTGTGTCTACATATATGGATTGAAAATCAACAAAATGGTTGATTATACTTTTATACACACAGGGGGGGGGGGGGGGGGGGGGGGTATGAGAAGTATTATCTGCTGAGTACATGCATTGTATACATGACAGAGTTGGTCGCCATATTATGGGCTTTTGCTATACATTTAAACTCTCCCAACCAAGGATTTCTTGGTTTGTATCAACTCCATGAGCTGCTTACAAGGTATATCTCAGTGCTGCTCCATAAATCTTTTGGTTGTTAACATCTAAGAACTATTAGTTAACAGATCTATGATTGCAACTGTGCCATCAAATTTTTGAAAACCTGGGATGTGGAGTTGCAAAGATAGCAAAAGAGCTGCTATAAATGGAGTTAGAGTAACAAAGCAGAAATGACTAGTGCTGTCAAATTTAAATGAACTTTATACCTAAAAACAAAGATGATGTGACTTACCAAATGAAAGTGCTGGCAGGTCGACAGACACACAAACGAACACAAACATACACACAAAATTCAAGCTTTCGCAACAAACTGTTGCCTCATCAGGAAAGAGGGAAGGAGAGGGAAAGACGAAAGGATGTGGGTTTTAAGGGAGAGGGTAAGGAGTCATTCCAGTCCCGGGAGCGGAAAGACTTACCTTAGGGGGAAAAAAGGACGGGTATACACTCGCGCACACACACACATATCCATCCACACATATACAGACACAAGCAGACATATTTAAAGACTAGTCCTTGGCATTACAGAAAACTTAGTTTGATGCTATGTTACATCAGAAACCTAAATTTATGAGGATCTTTGTGTCAGTAAAATTACATCTCTCTCTTTAATGTTGAATGACATAGTGGCATGTGTGTATGATGGACAGTGGTGGCTTGCAGAGGTTGAAAGAATATGTTTGGAAAACAGTGATGCTTTTGTGCATTTTTACCACCCTGCTGGTCTAAGAACATCATTCAAGAAATCTGTGTCTTTGTGTATGTTGGTGGCTGTACTGCCCCACTTGTTTCACACTGTTTCCCACTTCTGGCCAAGTTTACGTCCCAAGACTGAAATGTTGTGGGGGTTCAGTGATGATTTTGGGCAGCCATATCAGGGTATTCCATAGACCCCAGGGTTACTTTGCAAGGTCACTTTACTGCCAAGGATTATGTGACTATTTTGGCTGATTTGGTCCATCCCATGGCACAATGTTTTGTTCCCCACTGGTGACACTGTGTTCGAAGACAACAGGACCCCTGTTCACACAGCTTGCATCATCCAAGACTGGTTTTATGAGTGTGAAGGTGACTCATTGGATCTCCACTGGCCACCACAGTCACCCGATATCAATATTACTGAGCCGTTTTGGTCTGGTCTGGAGAGAAGGGTGCATGATTGCTATTCACCTCCATCATTGTTACCTGAACTTGCTACTACTTTGGATGGTATAAGATTTCTTTGAAAGCCATACAGGACCTGTATATGTCCATTCTGAGATGACTGGAAGAAGCTGTTTTGAATGGAAATTGGTTTCCTGCACCTTATTATGTATAGTATCATGTTTTTGGTGTTTCTATATTTTATCAAACCTTTGTATTTGCAGATGATGGGATAGCAGCTAACAAAGTCAAATGGTTTCTAGTGGAAAGTGGGTTTTGTAACAGATTTAATGCATCTCAACTTTAGGTGTCAGGGGTAGATGTGGTGGGAGTACCTCTTCTTGTGGTGTGCACCCCAAATGGCCTCAAGCCCCTTTCTCTCTCTGCACTTCCATGCATTTTTTTAAAGTTTATGTACATATTTTATTCATCTGTTTTAGCTAATCAGCTCTGTAGTCGATACAGTCTTCATTTTCTCACCCCATTTTAGGAGTGAAGGGTGCAACTCCTGCCACAGATATCTGATGCAGGGGTCTCCAGCTGTGACCACTTGCACATCTGCATTGGTGTCTATATTCCGTGACCAGCTACGGTTTATAGCTACCTGGATTTTATCTAACTTTAACTATCTGACATAAGATACTGATCCACAAATTTTCATTTGTGATAAAAAAGGTCACAGATCCTGCAGCTAACCATTTTCCTTTTTCCATTTCACTTTGCTTTGCATGAACGTCCAGTGAAATGAGGGACTGATAACAGAGGTGTTTAGTGCCTTTAAATCCATAAACAATCATTCCTCTTTTCCTCACATTGGGGATGTGATTCTGGGTAGTATGGCTGTTAACTGATTGTTGTTGCCCAGCATTGAAATGGTATGTGATGTGTTGTATGTTGGCCTGTCTATCAGTTGTTACAATAGGCAGTAGTTAATGGTGTCCTGAGCTATGAATATATTCTTGCTCATATCAGCCAGATCTAGAATCCTAAAAAATCTTGTTCAGTCACATTTTACACTTAAAGTGCTTTGAGAAGTTCCACATCGGAGAGATTACAAGAAATATGTTAGTCTTAGTTTTAAATTCTGAGATCCCAAGATTTCAAAACATGCAGATTCTTATATAATGTATTGAGACATGTAAGTTTTTCGTTTTCCATTTTTACTGTATTGGGGAAAATTCTTTGTTCTTATCTTTAACATTTTTTTCTCTGTTGGATATTGAAGTACTTCTTTATGTACTAAAAAGACGATATGGTGTTCCCAAAAACAGGTATGTTCTCAGCAACAAGTGGCTCTGTGATGATAAACGGCTATGACACCAAAGATAATTTGGACAAAATTCGTGAGAACTTAGGGCTTTGCCCACAGGAAAACATGCTGTTTTGCGAGTTGACTGTTGAGGAACACCTTATATTTTTTGGCATGGTGGGTATGCTAACTTTTATCTGTGATGCTTTAGTTAAGTTAATTTTCCTACTAGTAGTGAATTTGGATTTTGGTTCATATGCCAAAAAGAAAATATGAAATACATGTTCATGTCTTATTTGTTTTTGAATCAATTGGTTCTTTCCATCAGTTACTTATTTACTTAAAGAGACAAAATGCTTTAAGAATTTTGTAATGAAAATAATGTACTGGTGCTTGTCTCACATATGTTCAATATGAATTGATTCTGACTTTTGTAAATTCACCAATGATAACAAACCTGGGTTTTCTCTCTCACAAATAATTTACATGTCAAATGAAATTTCTGTTCTTTTAATATCACAGCACTTCTTATATTGGCCTCTTTGTGAGTCATGTAATAATATGGTGCATCATTAACCATCAAAACAGGAGTAATATAATTCTGAAAGCATTTCAGAAATAAAAAGTATCGTGGAAAGAACAAGTAAAAACAGGAGAACAGTCTAGATTTTGTTTCAGCAGTTAATTCACAAGTATTTTCAGAATACATCATACAAAGTGTATGCTGTTGATGTGTAGAATTTGATGCAGTTCCCATATGAAGCAAGAAATTTGCTAAGAACTCAAAAATTAACTTTAATTAGAAATACATTTACTTTGTGCTGCCCTACTTAAGCTAAGGGTAGCATTCCAAATTTTGTTTATGCAACAGCTTAAATCAGTAAAGAGTTTCAGATTTTGAGTATTGTACTTCATGCTAGATGGAGTGGTTTTTTGTCATGTTGTAGCTGCATAGAGCAATTTTGTTTTTCCAATTGCAAATTTATTTATTTGTGTTTTTTGCGTCATTATTTTTTACCTGTTTTTCTTCTTGAACATTAACTAGTAATAGCAGTCATGCAGCAGGTCACTTACAGAACCCATGTTTGACTAGTTCTTGAATACTGTTTGTTAGCATGGGATCCTTAGTAGGTTGGATTAACTAATGAGTGCTTGTGTAGTCAGTGTGAAAGTGTCACGTAAGTTCTCAGCAAACTGCAATGGGAGACATTACAAGAAAAACATTAGAAGTTTATGTGCATAATCCTGAGATCCCACATTTAAGAACAATCCAAGAAACACACAACTTCCTCCAATTCATTACTCATTAAAATTAGGGGAACTTGGCCTCATATGGAGGGACACTCTTTCTTCCTTCATACCATCTATGAATGGGGTTGGACGGGTGGGAGGGTGGTGGTGGAACTCTTGTACTATGAATATTCCACCATCTACATCTATGTACACACTCCGCAAGCCACTGTTTATGAGTGACAGAAAGTACCCTGTACCACTACTATAGTCAAGACTGCGTAAGGAGAATCCTGACAGCCCCCAGCACTGTTGCAAAATTTCAACTGTGAAGAGGTAATGGTTGTAGGTGAAAACAGTAGCTGTCTACAGAGGTGTTGCCATAGAAATGTTTACAGAACCGTGTTATGTTATTGGTTGAGATAGGCACACAAAGCTACTGTGCCCAGCCCACTGCAACTGTCAGCCAATAACTTACGCCGTCTCAGCTATTGTTATTACCAATTACCTTTCCTGTCCCACTTGCAAGTAGAGCAAGGGAAAAAATGACTCTCTCTCTCTCTCTCTCTCTCTCTCTCTCTCTCTCTCTCTCTCTCTCTCTCTCATATATATAAACAAAGATTCTGTAACTTACCAAATGGAAGCGTTGTTACGTTGATAGAGACAATAACAAACACAAACACACACACAAATTTCAAGCTTTCGCAACCCACCGTTGCTTCAGCAGGAAAGAGCAAAGGAGAGGGAAAGACGAAAGGATGTGGGTTTTAAGGGAGAGGGTAAGGAGTCATTCCAATCCCGGGAAAGGAAAGACTTACCTTGGGGGGGGGGGAAAAGGGACAGGTATACACTCGCGAGCGCGCGCGCACACTCATCGTGTACAGTAACAAGGTGGTATCCAAAACTTCCTGAAATATACTAATAAAAATGTGAAGTCTTTCTTAGATCCTATTCTATATGTTGCGCGCGCGCGCGCGCGCGCGCGCGCGCACACACACACACACATATATATATATCCATCCGCACATATACATAATGTGCGGATGGATATGTGTGTGTGTGCGCGAGTGGTAAGTCTTTCCGCTCCCAGGATTGGAATGACTCCTTACCCTCTCCCTTAAAACCCACATCCTTTCGTCTTTCCCTCTCCTTCCCTCTTTCCTGATGAAGCAACCGTGGGTTGCTAAAGCTTGAAATTTGTGTGTGTGGTTGTGTTTGTTATTGTCTCTATCAACGTACCAACGCTTTCGTTTCATAAGTTACAGAATCTTTGTTTTTAGATATATTTTTCCCACATGGAATGTTTCCCTCTATTTTATATATCTCGCTGTATGAGCCCTAGCTTTAGTTTCTTATATCTTATATTCGTGGTCCTTAATGGAAAACCTATGTTGGCAGCAGTAGACTCATTCTGCATTCAGCTTCAAATGCCAGTTCTGTAATTTTTCTCAATAGTGTTCCTCAGAAAGAATCTTTCCTTCCCTCCAGGGATTCCCATTTGAGTTTCCAAAGCATCTCCATAATACTTGCATGTTGTTCAAACCTACCAATGGCAAGTCTAACAGCCTACCTCTGAATTGATTTGAAGTCTTCCTTTAATCCAAACTGGTGCAGATCCTCAATAATCAAGATTAGGTCCCAGAAGTGTCCTGCATGTGGTCTCCTTTACAGACGGAAACACACTTCCCTGAAATTCCCACAATAAAGCAAAGTCGACCATTCATCTTCCCTGTCCCAATCCTCACATGCTCGTTCCATTTCACATCGCTATGCGACATCATGCCCAGAGAATGAAACTATGTGACTGTCAAGGATGTCCGTAGTAATACTGTATCCAAACATTCCGGGGTAGTTTTTCGTACTCATCCACATTAACTTTTTCCTTGCAGCACTCCGGACAGTACTCTTGCCTATGATGCACACTCATCATGTACAGTAACAAGGTGGTATCCAAAACTTCCTGAAATATACTAATAAAAATGTGAAGTCTTTCTTAGATCCTATTCTGTATGTTGTCCTCAAAGTACCTAGTTGGGTGTGATTACACGACTCTGCGTTTCTGACGCTTTTAAAATGCATGCTAAAAATCTGTCTTTCCTATAGTTTATCAGATTTTTGAACCTTCAAATTGATTTTCATCTGGTGGAAGTTACATGAAGGCAAGAGTGGTGAACATGGTTGGTGGTGGAACAACAGTCATCTCATTTTAATGTAAAAGACTTGAGTAATGTAGGCTGAGTCATTCGTACACCAGGATGTTTTATCCTCCTGCTTACCATCAGATAACTTAGAACAAATCAGAACATTTATTTACTGACTGACTAGGAAGAGTGAATAGTTTGTCAGGAATCCCATCAGTATAACAAACAAACCAGTTAAACACATGGACTTGTTGTTGCTCTTGACTTGTAGAGCATTTTTTTTTTTTTCTTATTTTGTTGAGGTGAAGGACACTTCCATTGTGACAATTTCTACATAGGGCCATATCCATAAACACACATTTAGTCACCTGTCACAGTGTTTAAAAGAAACTTTGGAGTGTCTTGAAGTAATTGTTTTCATTCCCTGTAGATTTTAACTTAATGTTGCTTCTTATCATCTTGAAGCATTTGCAGCAAAAACTTCATGGCAATCCTTCTTGTGGTCAATTCTTCTCGCAGAATATATTCATATGTTCCATATCTTATTATCATGGTGTTGCAGAAATCTTGGATGGTTTGTCTATGATCTAGTAGAATCAGATTCCTCACTTCTAAATAGTTTCTTGTGTGATACCAGTTAATGTTCACCAATTAATGTTCGACTTTTGAAATGCTTGTAGGAGTCGTAAGTCTGTGTCTGAGCCAAAGCATTGTCTTCAAAAGTTTGCTTGAGCATTTAGTGAATTTCTATGGTGGGTTTCTGAGTTAAACCAAAACATTACACAGGCACATGGCTTCTTCAATTCAATCACCTCAAAATCATGCATGCACACAAACAAGACAATCGAAGTATGCTCACCAACAGCCAAACCGCACAACTCACAGCTGTTTGCCTCACTGATTAAAGGAGGATGTATAGAGAGCCATGTAGAAGTATTTCAGTGCACAAAGAACCATTTGCATGCAGAATTTAAATTTTAGGAACTTTCGGATACAGTTTCATACATGTACAAACATGATGCATATGAATGTGTTAAATGGCTGGCTGGCTGGCTGGCTGGCTGACTTGACAGCTGTGCAGGAAATGTAACTTTTTCATTTTGTCATCCATAGCAGAAATAAAGGTATGCAGTTGTACTTGTTATTGCCATAAGTACTGCAGTCTGCTGCAGAAAGAACCAGATTTTCATTTGCTACTAAATTATGGTAAAACAAAGAAGATCAACAGAAGTATTAAGGCAGGCTAATTAACAAACATGGAAACCTCTCCTCTTTATTTATTCACTGGACAAAATGGCAAAGTAGTTAAAGCACTGGATGTGAATTTGAAAGGAGTGGATATCAAATCTCCATCTAACCATCCAGTTTTAGGTTTATTGAATTTATATTTCATTGTGCTAAACAAATATGATAACAGTTAAAGTTTTCAACCAAAACTGTGTACTGTTTCATTAAAAAATTGAAAATACAAAATAATAATAATTCTTGAGATAAGTTTCACTATCTTTTGAATTTGTTGTTATTCATTTTGGATGTCACAAGTTTGCCTTTTATGTGAATAAATCAATCACCAGAGTCAGCATTTATTAATTCTTATGAATCAACTAATATGAGTCTTCTATCCTGAAGAAGTCATCCTTGATTGCAATATTTTGTAGCAAATGTCCTAATATTGCTTGACAGTCACTTTTATGCTGCAAGGACCAACTAAAAATGATTCAGAATTGCACAGATATACATCCAAGTACAATACATTGGATGATATGGCAGAAGATTGCAAGTTATGATACTTTATCATCTTGCCTGGAAGTGAGATGCTCAGACAGAAGGGAACTGTATACATGGAAATGAATGGTAATAGACAATAATAATGAATTTAACAAAACTTACCAGCAACCTCTGATTCCGTATACTGTCAAGGATTATGCATTATTAGTGTACCTGTAAATGAATACATCTGCTGGCATTGTAAAATGACCTATGACGGTAACTGCGAACTCGATGAAAAGATTTCTGTCTCCATTGGGGCAGTATGGGTGCAAGTGATGTCACAGTGCCTCAAACAAGCATTTGGGAAAGGATGTATACACTGACAGTTGTCACTATTGTGAATTTTTTTCTAGGTGTCATACTAATTGAGAATGGCCAAAACGATACCTCGTTTTTCTTTTGAGGCCTTAGTGAAAATCTTGTTTTTGTGAAATATGAAGCAGTCCCTAGCAGTACCTAGTATTTCTTGATTCTTTCCTGTTCTTTTGCAAAGCTTTTCTATGCTTCTCCATTACAACTGCTTTTTGTGTTCTTCAATTTCTTTTTATCAGCATATGTCTCTGGACTGGGACTCAATTCTAAACAACTCCTTTTCATAGGTGGTGCTATTTCAGTTGTATTATCTGGCAATATTCCACAAATCATTTTCTGGCTTTGATACGTTGGTAGGTCTTCTTTATTTGCTCCCATTTACACACAGTCTGAAATACAATTTTACGGGTGTACATCATTGGAAGATTAGATATGGAAAATGGTTTGACTTACAGCCTCAGGGTTATTAGTAATAAGATATTTCTCATTAATTAGTGGAGTGCATGCTGCACTGGACATGAGAGACCATTCATTTGACAGAGAACTTTCTAGAAAGCAAGGTGCCTTGCTTTGAGTCCTATGCTGTGCACTTAAGAAAGTGTTCAATGCAGCCTATATTCAAATAAAGAATGGTAAAATTAATAACCTAAAAGCTATAGTGAAGTAAAACTGTCTACTATAACCTCACTGCTACCAAGTGTGTTCATCCTACGCCACAAAGAAAAAGCCTTGTCAGGTTTGAAAGAAATGGAGAGGAGATTATGGTGTTCCATTGTTATTGAGTGGTGGTGTGATGTTTGCTTGGGAGCTATGATTCCTGGTTATTGATTTGCTGACCTCGTTATTTCTATGCACTCACCAATGTTTCCTGATCAGATTTCGTTTCTCAAAGTGCTGCAGTTATTACTGGAAGTATCCAGCTACAGCCCAATTTCCCTCACCAGCACTGTCTGTGAGGTGATGGAATACATGTTCGTTGCTCAGCTGGTTTGGTGGCTTGAGTGTCAGAATTTGCTAACAAATGCACAATGTTTATTTTGTAAATACCACTTTGCAGTTGGTCATCTCATCACTCTGTCAACCCTCATTATGAAAAGTTTGAGGAAATGCCAGACTATAGCCATGTTTTTTGTTTTCAAGGAGGCTTATACTTGCTTGAGGATGGGCATCCTCTATATGTACCCAAGTGGCTTCTGAGGCTGGCTGCCCCATTTTATTCAGGAGTTTTTAAAAGACCTGGTTTTTGAGATATGTGTGGGTTTGGCATTGTTGAACACTTGTGTTTGGGAGAACTGGTTGCCCTATTTGCCTTTGCAAGTGACCCTATCATGGACTATATACCGCCAGGTATCCCAGGCTCTCTTTCCGTCGACGACTTAGCAATCTAATGCAGCTCTCAGTGGACCTGTTTGCTTGAGCGACAACTTCAGCAATGTCTCGACTGTCTTTACTCATGGAGCATTGACGACAACTTCTACTTTTTCACTGAAAAAACTGTCAGTCTGAATTTCTAGTAATGTGAGGAATTTCTTCCACTGTCCTTACATCTCAGTCCTGTTGCTTTTCCATTTGTCAAAACCCTGAAATTCTTGGGGCCTATACTTGATAGGAAAGTGTTGATTCTCCAACATTACATATCTGGCAACATGCTGTACCTGATCTCTAAATATCCTACATGTTTTAAATGTTACTTCATGGGGAATGGATTGGAAAATCATCCTCTGCGTATACCAATCCTTTGTGCGACCAAAGGTGGACTATGAATATCTCATTTACTCATCTGCACTGCCACCTATCTCATGCTGTCTCAACACAATTCACCATTGAGGCATACATTTGGCCACTGGAGCTTTCTACACTAGTGCAGTTCTGAGTCTCTGTGCAGACACTACTGCACTACCGCTGTCATACTGGTGTGATGTTCTCCTCAGCAGATAACACGTGCCGCGTCTCCTCTATGCCCAACCATCCATCTTATGCATCCTTTTTTGATGACTCCCTTGACTGTCAGTGTGGGGTAAGCAGAACTTATTTGTTGTCACGTGGAGTTTACTTTTGTATACTACTTCAGAAGCTTAACCTTATGTTACCCGCCATGGTCCTAGTGGGTAAGAGCTCTTCACTGCCTTGGCTTCAGGCAGAGGTCAGCGTTCATGTTGGACCTAGTTCACTTCCCAAGACCTACTCTAGATTTGACCTATTGCTGTAAGTTTCTCAAAATTTGCATGCAACTTGGAGACAGCACCTTCATCTACACTGATAGCTCTAAAACTGATTATGGTGCCGGATGCACTTTAATCATTAACAAGAAACATTTTAGATATCAGCTTCCAGAGCAGTATTCGATTTTTACTGCAGAGCCTTTCGCACTCTTATCAGGCCACCCAGTATATCTGACAATGCAGGCTTCTCAGTTGTGTGTTATGTTCCAATTCCCTCCAGAGCCTCTGTGTACTATCCACATACCACCCCTTAGTAAACAATGAATGCATGATTGCCTCCGGCGGGGTCAGGGATTTTCTCTGCCTCGTGATGACTGGGTGTTGTGTGATGTCCTTAGGTTAGTTAGGTTTAAGTAGTTCTAAGTTCTAGGGGACTGATGACCATAGATGTTTAGTCCCATGGTGCTCAGAGCCATGATTGCCTCTACTCACTTGCTGATGATGGAACCAATGTGATTTTTATGTGCGTCCCTGGTCACGTAAGTGTGTCGGGGGGGGGGGGGGGGATGAATCTGCTGATGATGATGATGCTGCCAAAGCTGCAGTCCGGCTATCTAGTCATTTTACCTATTCTGTCCCTTCAGATGATCTCTGTGTTGCTGCATGTAGGAATATTGTGTCCCTCTGTCATGAACACTGGTCTTCTGTGTATGGGAGCACTCTTCAAAATTAAACACCTCCCAACAGTTTGGATGACTTCCTCTCACCCCTTTCATTGTGAGGAGATACTTTTAGCTCAGCTGTATATTGGGCACTAGCAGACACGGCATGAGCATTAGATTGTGTTTTACTTTTTATTTGTTATAGTACCAGTTGAGCAGCCTCCTTAGAGGGAAAGAGATCATTTTTAGCTATCCATATACTCAAGTTGATTAGGCTCTGAGTATTATCAACTTCAACTTCATGTGGTATTTGACCAATTAAAGTTATGAGACGTGCACTTATTACCTTAGCTGTTTTGTGCCCTAAAACAATAGTGTCAATGACAACAACAACAACAACAACAACAACATTGCTCGAAGTGGCCATGCATAACAAATTCTTGTTACCTGGAACACCACAAATACACAAGTATGGACAGTGTAAAAAACTGACAGTTTCAGATAACAGAATTGAATTGAATTTAACAGATAAATTTCTCTCTTGTTCCATGGTGTCATTGTGATTGTCACTGTAATTCTTTTTCCATGGCTTGCGCCATGTCTCAGAGCCAGGACACAACAACAAGAAATAAACCACCCAAACAGCAATGAGATTGCTGTAACTGTTGCTGCTTGCCAGTACCCTGCCTCCATCCACTCCAGATTACTTGCTCATAAGGAAAACAAACTTCTGAACAGCATACTCTAATAAACTCATTACTTAAATAAAACTTTTATGGCAGTGATCATTGTTCATTGGATTGGAAGATGGCATGCAGTATGTCACCTCACCAAGTGATATGATGCTATATAAGACCGTGCCAAACTGAAATCTGAAGCAAGTTCTCGAAGCATGCACAGATGGTTTCATTGGAAGAATACTCTCTGTGAATGTTTCATTTGGAGTGATTCACATGCTAACTGCTTAACATGCAGCAGATGAAGATAGTTCATTTACACACGGGAGAAATTAAATATAGAACAATTGCATCACGTTAGATTTAACCTCACATTTTGTAAGTGTATGTTCATTCCATCTGTAGAGCAGTTTACATTTCTTCTGAACAGCCAGCTGCATAGCTCATCTACACATCTGTGTTCATTGGTGTCACAACAAGAGTGTACCAAGTTACATACCTAGGATTCTGTCTGCCTTTACAGTCTGTCTTCAGTTAACTTGCTAAGATGGATAGGGTGTGTGTGTGTGTGTGTGTGTGTGTGTGTGTGTGTGTGTGTGTGTGTGTGTGTGGACAGAGGAGATGGCCACAGTTTGTGAACATCTGAAAGCACATTGGCTACTGTCAGTCACCTACAGGCTGCTGTTTTGGTGTGTAATGATGGTAGAGGATCTGGCGCATCACACGGGGCACCTCAGGTGTTGCTTGTTTCACCCACGGGCTGTGCTGTCGAGTCAGCTCCTAGTGTCCCATATACAGTAGATCCACATTCACAGCAAGGTAAGGTGTGTGGTGGGTGGTAACACATTCACATTGCTTGAGGCAGAGGCCCAGTGTGGAGACTGGCTGTCTGGCTTCGTCCATTCACCTATGAGAGCACATGTGGTTGCTGCTTCAGCAGAGTCCGAGCAGGCACATGGGGGAGGGGTTTACTAGTTATCGGGAGTTCTAATATTAGGCATGTTATGGAGCCCCCTAGTACAGATAGCATTCAGGGCTGGAAAGAAACCAATATGCACTCAGTATGTCTGCCTCGGGGCCTCAATCGGGGCTATTGAGTGTACCACTTGTCTGCAAGTTGTGGCTCATGTCGACGTCAATGACATCTGTCGTATGGGAACTGAGGCCATCCTCAGTTCATGCAGGCAGCTGGCGGAAGTGGTGAAGGCTGCTGGCCTCGCACATGGGGTGCAAGCAGAGCACACAATTTGCAGCATTGTTTTCAGAGTTTATTGGGGTTCTTTGGTTTGGAGCCAAGTGGAGGGTCTCAACCAAAGGATTCGTCAACTTTGTGACTTGGCTGCAGATTTGTAGACCTGCATTATCAGGTGGGGGATTTGTAGTGCTCCTCTTGACAGGTCAGGGGTGCATTACGCAAATGAAGCAGCTACTTGGGTAGCAGAGTGGTTGTGGAGTGCACATCATGATTTTTTAGTCTAGGAGGTAATTTGAGGTACTCTGATGAACACTTGCCAGCTGATACACAGCAAAGGAAGTGAGATTGCATTCAGAGGAAAGACACTTTGATTGCCATAATTTTACCAGTAAATTGTCAAAGTATTTGCAACAAAATTCCCAAATTTACTGCCCTCCAGAAAAGTTGTTGTCTCAAATTATTCTTGGGACCGAGAGCTGTCTGAAACCCGAAGTGGAAACCTCTCAGATGTTTAGCGAGTCATGGAATGTATATCGGAAAGACAGAGTAGGGACTATAGGAGGGGGAGTGTTCATTGCAGTTGACAAAAATATTGTCTGTATTGAGGTCAAAGTTGAGAGTGTAGGTGAAATCAAGTTAATTGTTGGATGTTTTTACTGGTCACCTGATTCCACTGTGACAGTTGTCACAGTAAGTCTGCAGTCAGTAGCGCATAATCACCCAGATCATGCAATTCTAGTTGGAGGCTACTTTAACCTATCAAGTATAGACCGTGATGTCTGTGGATTCAGTGCAGGGTGTACAGAAAGACTTTCGTGCAAAGTACTTTTGAACATAGTTTTCTGAAAACTATCATGAGCAGTTATTTTGGCAGCCCATTTGCTATGGAAGTGTCTTAGACCTTGTAGCTACAAACAAGCCAGACCATATAAAAATGTTGGTATAGAAATGGGAATTTGTGATCATGATATCATTATAACAACTATGATTACATGTTAATAAATTAGCCAAGAGGGCTAGGAGAGTGTTTCTGCTAGAAAGAGCAGATAAGCAGTCGGTAGCATCTCACTTACAGAGAAATGGGCAGACAAATGGCATCACTTACTTTCAGTAAGACAGATGAAGAAAAATCATGGGCAAAGTAGATTGTAAGTTGTGGTCTGGAGTGTTATGTGCCTACTAAGTGGATAAAGGATGGAAAAGACTAACCAACATTTAATAATGAAATTTGGAAAATTCCATGGAACAGAGGCTGTTGCAGTCTCAGTTCAAAAGAGAACGCACTTATGACAAAGAAAGGTTGGTAGAGATCAGAGTGTCTGTGAAAAGATATATGTGAGAAGTGTGCAACAACTAACACTGTCATACCTTAGCAAAAGATTTGGCAGAGAGCCAAAGAAAATTCTGGTCCTATGTAACATCACTAAGCGGATCTAAGGATTCCATCCATTCCTTGTTGACCAGTCTTGTGTGGTAGTTAAAGATAGCAAAGCTAAAGATTTTATATTTTGTGTTCAAGAAATCGTTCATGTAGGAGCACTGTACAAACATACCATATTTGACCACCAGACAGACTTCTGAATGGATGGCAAGGTAATAAACATCCCTGGCACAGATAAACAGCTGAAAGATTTGAAAGCATGTAAGTCACCAGTCTGGATGGAATACCAATTCGGTTTTATATAGAGTACCTAGCTTGAATTTATCATGAATGTCTCACCCAGCACGAAGTCTGAAGTGACCGGAAAAAAGCGCAGGTGACTCCCATGTATAAGAAGGGCAAAAGAACGGACCCACAAAATTGCAGACCAACATCCCTCACTTTGGTTTGCTGCAGAATCCTTTAACATATTCTCAGTTTGATCATAATAAATTTTCTTGAGACTGAGAAGCTTGTGTCCATTAGTCAGCACCATTTTAGAAAGCATCACACATATGAAACTCTGCTTGACCTTCTGTCACATTATATAGGTGTGAAATATGGATGAAGAGTGACAGACAGATTCCATATATCTGGACTTCTGGAAAGCATTTGACACGGTGCTCCACTGCTGGCTGTTACTGAACATACCAGCACATGGAGTAGCTTCACAGATATGTGAGTGGCGTGAAGACTTTTTAAGTAATAGACCCCAGTATGTTGTCCTTGGCAGCAAATGTTCATCAGAGATAAGGCTATCGACAGGAGTGCCCCAGGGAAGTGTGACAGGATGACTGTTGTTATCTATATACATAAATGATCTGTTGGTCAGGGTGGGCAGTAATCTGCTACTGTTTGCTGATGATGCTGTGGTGGACAGTAATGTGTCAAAGTTGAGTGACAGTAGGAAGATAAGAGATGACTTAGAAAGAATTTCTAGTCGGTGTGATGAATGGCACCTATCTCTAAATGTAGAAAAATGTAAGTTAATGCATTTGAGTAGGAAAAAACAAACCCGTAATGTTTGGATACTACAATAATAGTGTCCTGCGTGACACAGTCATGTCATTTGGAAATCTGGATGTAACGTTGCAAAGCAATATGAAAAGGAACAAGCATGTGAAGACTGTCGTAAGGAAGGCAAATGGTCAACTTTGGTTTATTTTGATAATGTGAGGAAAGTGTGGTTCATCTGTAAAGGAGATTGCATATAAGATGCTGGCGTGACCTATTCTTGAGTACTGCTTGAGTGTTTGGGACCCGTACTTGACTGGATTAAAGGAAGACATTGAAGCAGTTCAGAGGCGGGCTGCTAGATTTCGAACAGGCAGGTTTGAACAACACTTACTTAATACAGAGATGCTTCGTGAACTCAAATGGGAATTCTTGGAGGGAAGGTGATGTTCTTTTTGAGGAACACGACAGAAAATTTAGAGAACCGGTTTTTGAAGCTGACTGCCGAGTCAACATACATTGCCTGTAAGGATCATGAAGATAAGATACAAGAAATTAGGGATTATACAGAGACACATAGACAATTATGTTTCTTTCCCTCTATTTGCAAGTGCAGCAGGAAAGGAAATGACTGGTAGTGGCTCAGGGTAGCCTCTGCCAAGTGCCATATGGTGGCTTGCAGAGCATTTGTGTAGGTGTAGATGTAGATGCTACTGCATGGCTGCCACCTTAAATTTATGTTAATTAGCAGTAGCTGTAACTTTTTGTGTTAAGCAGTCAGCAGATTTATAGATATTCAGGTCATTTCATGCTTGTGAACATGTCTTATTACCAAAACAGGACGTGTGAGTATATTTAAACATAAAATGAACTTTTCTGCTTATTTCCACCCAGACTGCTTAATGGTCATTTCTGATTTCTGTATGGAAAAAAAAGAAAAATGTTCAATGCCAAGTTATCTTATTGCTCATTTGTTAGTACTTGCTGCTTGTTAAAGACTGAATGTAAACACCAGTTTAATTCAGACATGTGCATTTTAAAACTTTTCCTCTATTTGAAAATTGGGATAAGGTTAAAAAAAATTATTGCATTTGTGTTGTGTTATTGTTAATATCAGTTTACATTTTTTATTTTTTCAGCTAAAAGGATTTTCAAAGAAAACAGCAAAATATCAGACAGAAGATATTTTGAACAAATTGGATCTTGTAAAGAAAAAGCATTGTTTACCATCACAGTTGTCAGGAGGGATGAAACGAAAGTTGTCACTTGGTGTTGCTCTGTCAGGTGATGCAAAGGTGAGTCCTGAGTATATTAATTTTGCATTGTACCTCACTGGAGATGGAATTCAAAAGAAGATAACATATGGAAACTCTTTCAATTTATTTACGTAAAAGATCTACTCAACAACCAGAGGCAGAACACACATACAAGAGGAGGAGGTTATAATTAGGCAAGCTCTTGGAGCCAGTGGCACCTCATTCAGGCAGAGGAGTTGAAGGGGAAGGAAGAGGGGTGGAGGAGGCAGACAGGAGAGGAGCAGATTTCAGCAAAGTTACCCAGAACTGCGGGTCTGGGTGACTTTTTCAAAATCTGCTCCTTTTCCTAGACCTCTCCAGTCCTTTCAACGCTCTTTCTTGCCCAGTCAAACCTACAGCCTGAAGAAAGAGCCACTGACTCTGAAAGCCTGCCTAATTATAATGTCATTCTTTTATGAGTGCGAGTAGATTTTTCATCCATCTGGTTACATTAAACATCAAAAATTGATTGTTTTTGTTGTTATATTTCTATTTATTTATTTTTCTGCTTGCATAAGTAGTTTGTCATGCTACCTTTACGCACTGTCACTAAGCAGCTTCCATGACCCATTCGTTATCATTTGAGTTTCTGCTGGGGTGTTGGAAATTAGATTTTTCTTTTAGGCACATGGTTTTTCTACATCACGATATGTTATATATAGAGATGAGAGAGAGAGAGAGAGAGAGAGAGAGAGAGAGAGAGAGAGACAAAAAATATGAAAAATCAACATTTCAGCATTACACAAAAAATTAATTACAGTTTGTATTGTACTGTTGCATATAGAAAATGACTTCTACAGAAGGATACAGTTAAAATTGCTAACAATGTTATATTGGGATGTAATTTCCTGAAAATTCACAGACAACAAAAAGAACTATGTATTCAGATTTCCGGTGTGCCTACTACATATCTTAAGAACTGTGTGATACTATAAAATATGGTGTCAAACACAAAAAATGGGATAAATTAAACTACCCTCTCCCTTACTTCCTATATAGTGGAAATGATGAGCAATAAATGCTACATATACCATACTCTTTAGTGTAGTTGCAAACTTTATGAACAAAAATGTTTTTCCTTCTTTTCTTTTTTTCCTCTTTTCACCGACACATACAGACGCAAATAGCTACGGTATCCTCATAATGTCTCTCACCTGATGTTAGTCATCGTATTAGGGAATGGGTGAAGGGCAGTAAGGAAAATGGTCAAATATGATGCAGGAGGCAGTAGTAACCAGTAGTACCTTTTGCAGCAGCTGCAGTACTTCGCTTGTTTATTGCAGTTATTTAGTTTGTTACAGGCTTCTGTGTGAACTGAATAGGAATAGCTTTTTGCTTTCTTTCATGCTTGCCAGCTATTTGTGTAGCTGAAGATACCACATGTGGCACTAAATGGTTAACTTATGGTTTCGTGACAAGTCATTTAAATATTATTTTGCTATGATAGTCATTGAAGGCTTCAGTCATTGTTTTTTCGGCAGTTAAATCTGTTCCATCGAGCATTTTCCAATATAGAACACTACGAGGGGCATTTGAAAAGTCCGTGCAAAGTCCGAGAGATGGCACCACTGGCACGTATAGATGTCGTGTTTGGTTAGTAGAATCTTTGGAAAGAATGCACACCAAGTTTCAGCCATATTGGTGAATTTGTGTGAATCAAGGAAATAAAGTGATTGTCAAAAAATGCCTGAAAAAGAATTTCATGTGGTGATTAAACATTACTTTATGAAAGGTAAAACACACCAGGAGACTAAAGAGAAGCTTGATAAACATTACAGTGACTCTGCACCTTAGATTAGAACAGTTTATAAATAGTTTCAAAATTTTCAGAGGGGCCATATGAGCACAAGTGATGCTGAACATTCTGGACACGCTGTGGAGGTTACGACGCCAGAAAACATTGATAAAATCCATGATATGGTGATGGATGACAGAAGAGTTAACTTGCGTGAGGTTGCTAGTGCTGTGGGCATCTCGAATGAATGGGTAAATAATATGTTGCATAAACGTTTGGACATGAGAAAGCTATCCGCAAGATGGGTTCCACGATTGCTAACGGTTGACCAAAAACGGAATCATGTGAAGTGTTGCAATAATGGTTTGCTGCTGTTTAGGAAGAATCCACAGGACTTTAAGCATCATTTCGCCACTGTGGATGAAACATGGATACATTAATGTACTCCCGAGACCAAACAACAATCTAAACAATGGGTTACCAAGGGAGAATCTGCACCAAAAAAGGTGAAGACCATTTCTTTGGCTGGAAAGGTTATGGTGACTGTCTTCTGGGATTCACAAGGGATAATCCTCATCAACTATCTGGAAAATGGTGAAAATATTACAGGTGCATATTAATCATCGATATTGGACTGTGTAAAAACCGAGCTGCAAGAAAAATGCTGGTGATTGGACATAAAAAAAAGGTCCTTTTCCATCACGACAACGCACCAGCACACACCTCAGCAGTTGTGGTCGCAAAATATTGTTCAGACTTGGCTCCCTCGGACTACTATCTGTTCCGCAATTTGAAGAAATGGCTGGCAGGACAAAGGTTTTATTCAAACGAGGTGATGATTGCTGCAACTAATAGCTATTTTGCAGACTTGGACAGTTCCTATTATTCGGAAGGGATCAACAAATTGGAACAGTGTTGGATGAAGTGTATAAGTCTAAAAGGAGACTTACGTCAAAAATTAAAAAAGGTTTACCCCAAACACGTAAGTAGTTTTTATTTTTGCACGGACTTCTCAAAAGCTCCTCGTATACTGTGTTTCACACCTATTGTGCATTAGCTCCTTGAAATTATTCTACAATATTTAGATGTACATTCTCTTTCAAAAGCTTACAAATACTGTTGAAAAGGACAAGGTTGGACACCTTAGAATCTTTCATGTGGTGCACAAAGAAATTTTATAATGAGCATCACAAGGAGCAGACAAGAAGCCTGCCAGTGGTGAAAACTTGAGATTCAGATGGAGACCTTTTTTATACTTTGTAAACTCATTTACTTATGACTGTGGGAAGTCCTGGTACATGAATTCTTTCTCAAGCTAGAATGTGCTCATGCTGACTCTCTCTCTCTCTCTCTCTCTCTCTCTTTCTCTCTCTCTCTCTCTCTCTCTCTCTCTCTCTCCATGTATGACTACACAATCTCTTTCCATTAACTATGTGCCCAAAATACTTGAGCAACAAAGTCACTTTTTTGGCCGCGGGTTTATTTTCATATCAAAAACAAACCTGTATTTACACTGAAGCATCAAATAAACTGGTATCGGCATGCATATTCAAATACAGAGATATGTAAACAGGTAGAATACGGTGCTGCAGTTGACAATGCCTATATAAGACAGCAAGTGTGTGGCACAGTTGTTAGATCAGTTACTGCTGCTGCAGTGGCGGGTTATCAAGATTTAAGTGTGTTTGAATGTGATGTAATAGTCAGTGCACGAGCGATGGGACATGGCATCTCTGAGGTAGTGATGAAGTGGGAATTTTCTCACGATTGTACTGTGAATTTCAGGAATCTGGTAAAATATCAAATCTCTGGCATCGCTATGGCCGGAAAAAGATTCTGCAAGAGCAGGACCTATGACGACTGAAGAGAATCTTCAAAGTGACCGAAGTGTAGCCCTTTGCAAATAGCTGCATATTTCAGTGCTGGGCCATCAACGAGTTTCAGCATGCGAACTGTTCAAGAAAACATCATTGATATGGGCTTTTGGAGCTGAAGTTCTGCTTATATGTTCTTGATAACTGCATGACACACAGCTTTATGCCTCGCCTGGGCCCGTCGATACCAGCATTGAATTGTTGATGACATGTTGCCTGGTCAGATGAGTCTTGTTTCAGATTGTATGGAGTGGATGGATGTGTACGTGTATGGAGAATCCCTGGACCCTGCATGTCAACTGGGGATTGTTCAAGCTGGTGGAGGTTATGTAATGATGTGGGGTGTGTGCAGTTGGAATGATTTGGGACCACTGATAAGTCTAGATATGACTCTGACAGGTAACACGCACATAAGCATCCTGTCTGATCACCTGCATCCATTCATGTCCATTGTGCATTCCGACCGACATAGGCAATTCCAGCAGGACAATGCCACACTCCACACATCCAGAATTGCTACAGTGCGGCTCCAGGAACACTCTTCTGAGGTTAAACATTTCTGCTGACCACCAAACTCTCCAGACATGAACATTATTGAGCATATCTGGGATTCCTTGCAGTTCAGAAGAAATCTCCACCCCTTCATACTGTTACGGATTTATGGGCAGCCCTGCAGGATTCACTGTGTCACTGCCCTGCAGCTCTACTGCAGACATTAGTTGAATCTGTGCCACATCATGTTGCGGCACTTCTGCGTGCTCGCGGTGTCCCAGCACGATATTAGGCAGGTGTACCAGTATTATTGGCTCTTCAGTGTAAAAGGATATAAGCATTTCTATGTCAAACATTGTCATGGAAAGATATTTCTTGTATTTTTGCGAATGGTAGCACTATTATTTCGGCATGTTAATTATTCTGCGAAGATTATAAGTTACTGTAGATCCAAACTCTATAACTTGTTTTAGGAAACCAGTCAACTTTTAATTGTAACCTTCAAAATTACTGTTTTAAACAAAGTGTATTTGTATTTTGATTATTGTAAGGTATATAAGGACAGGTGGCAGCAGACCTAGCATGGCGAGTATTGTCTCGGGTTTTGTGGGATCAGCATTATGTCATCTGTGTGGTGTGAAAAAACAAGTAACTAATTGCATTTTTGTTTTGACCACATCATTTAGTCAATTTGCTTAACTTGATGAGTCTGTCATGACACACAGAGAGCCCAAGTTTTCTTGCAGTTGAAAATGATTTTAGCAAAGAGATACACAACTCAGATTACGAACTTTCAGAAACAGCAAGTTAGGCATCTAGTTCGGTAGCCATGAAAGATGGTTAAGTTATAATTTGATTGTAGTCGCTGTTATAAGATAGATATGTTATAGCAGCCATCATGGCATGTGACTATAGAAAGATACATGCTCTATTGGCAGCTTGAAGCAACTTGCATAATGGCTGCCCCACATGAGCAAGTAAGGTTAATTGTATTTGGGTTGGCAATTTTAGTTTCCAAATGTTTAACAGCAGAGTATCGAAAGTGATACTGGGATCAATCATTCCGTACAAAAGTCTCCAGAATTCTGAAGGTGTCTTGTCACCACACCTCTCATGGTACAGAGTTAGTGTTTGTCCTTGATCTGCAAGCTGTGTGAAATGCAAAATCAGTGCCATCTTGCGAGTGTTGCAGGGGTCGTCCATAATACACCACCCCCAAAATAAAAAAAAAAAAATAAAAAAAATCCATTTGTAGTATATGAAATGATTACATAATGTCATTGTATAGATAAAAATCTATACTCACCAAGTGGTGACAGAACACACACATAAAAGAAGGTTATAACCAGGCAAGCTTTCGGAGCCTGTGACTCCATTTTCAGGCAGAAGGACTGAAGGGAAGGAAGAGGGGTGAAGGAAAAGGACTAGAGGGATTTAGGAAAATGGGTAGCTTTTTGGAAAAATCGTCCAGAAGTGCGCGTCAGGGGAGACTTACTGGCTGGGATGAGAAGGAAATACAATGTTGGGGCTTGCACTGGACAACATTTGAAAACTTGAAACCTTGAAGGTGGGACACAAGGTTATATGCAAGATAGAGATTATTGCTAAAACATCATGTACTAGTTAATAAAAGTGAAAAGCCAAGTGCTGCATGTAACAGAGGTAGGAGGGGGGGCAGCAAAAAATACAGGTAAGAAAATGAAAGATGTAGAAAACTCAGAGTGAAGACAGGGGTAGTTAGTGCAAAGAAATTTTAAGACACAAGAAAATAATGTAAGTTAAGGCCAGGACATGTAGTGCTAGTTCCCACCTGTGGAGTTGTGAGCAACTGATGTATGGGGAAAGAATCCAGATAGCGTGTGTGGTGAATCAGGCACCAAGGTAATGATTATCATGTTATAGAACATGCTTTCCAACAGGATATTGTGTGTTGCCAGTATACACCCCCTGCCAAAGTCCATTGGAAATGCTGTGTGCCTAGGGCCTCCGGTCGGGTAGACCATTCGCCTGCTGCAAGTCTTTAGAGTTGACGCCACTTTGGTGACTTGTGTGTCAATCGTGATGAAATGGTGATGATAAGGACAACACAACGCCCAATCCCTGAGTGGAGAAAGTCTCCAACCCAGCCGGAAATTGAACCCGGGCTGTTAGGCATGACATTCTGTTGCACTGACCACTGAGCTACCAGGGGAGGACGAGTATGCCCATTCATCCTTACTGATAATTTGGTGGTAGTCATGCCAATGTAAAAGGCAAACAGTGTTTATATAATGGGTGGTATGTGTTGTGTCGTTCTCACAGGTGGCTCTCCCTTTGATAGTATGTGTTTTACCAGTTGCAGGGCCAGGAAGGAGGTGGTAGGAGGGTGCATAAGGCAAGTCTTGCAGTGGGACAGTCACTGGGGGAGGAGCTGCAGGGTAGGGAGATGGGTACAGAAGGAGCATAGGGTCTGACAAGAATGTTGCAGAGATTGGAAGGGTGATGAAAAGCTATGTTTTATCCTGGTCTGGAACATATTAATCAGCTACCTTGACAGGCCATGACTTCCTAAAATCATGCCCTGAAATCAGATACATTCTGTTAGGAGTTTTGCCTACCACACCTAGAATAGCTTTTTGTTGCCCACCCAATCTCCTCAACATTATTGTCAGACCCTATGCCCCTTCTGCATTCGTATCCCTAACCCATGGCTTCTACCACAGTGACTGTCTGCACTGCAAGACTTACCCTATGCACCCTCATACCACCACCTATACCACCCCTGTAACAGGCAAAACATATACTATCAAAAGGAGAGCCACCTGTGAAATGACACATCATATACCAGCTGTTATGTAAACACTGTTCGGCCTTTCACATCAGCATGACTCGAGGTGAAGGCTGCATGGGGGATGCAGGCTCCTGCCAAATCCCATGCACTTTGCTAATAGATTCAATGTGCTATCTGATGCTGAAGGGGGAGGGGGGGGGGGGAGGGCAGGGAGGGCTGAGTCGGATCAGAATCCGCCTTCGGCCAGGATAGTGGCTGCTCCTTCAGCAAGGTCCGGACAGTCATGTGGGGGTAGGGGTTTGTTAGTTATTGGAGCTCCAATGTTAGGCAGGTCATGGAGCCCCTCAGGAACATAGCAGCTAGGGCGGGGAAGAAGTCCAATGTTCACTTAGTGTGCTTGCTGAGGGGGGGGGGGGGGGCTTGTTCAGGATGTGGAAGAGGCTATCAACTGTGCGGGGTGCAGCCAGCTGCAGATTGTTGCACATGTCGGCACCAGTGACGCCTGTCATCGGGGTTCTGAGGAAATGCTTGGGTCCTTTCGACAGCTGGCTAAATTGGTGAAAGTGACCTCCATGTCTCGATGAGTGGAAGCCAAGCTGACGATCTGCAGCATCATACCCAGGGTGGACTGGGGTCCTCTTGTTTGGAGTCGAATGGAGAATCTAAACCAGAGGCAATGTTGACTCTGTGACAAAAATGGTTGTAGATTCCTTGACCTATGCTATGGGGTGGAAGGTTGTAGGATGCCCCTCGAAAGATGAGGGGTGCACTACACACAGGAAGCTGCTACATGGGTAGCACAGTACTTGTGGTGTGCACGTGGTTTATTTTTAGATTAGGTTCCTCCACTTGCGAAATAAACCGTTGGACTGAAAAATTACCAGTTCATGACCCTGATGTGGGTGTGCCACCTGTAAAAATTGTTAGTTCACCTAAACAGGTCATTCCAAAGGATTTAAATATGCTAACTTTCATGTTAGTAAACTGTCAAAGTGTCTGTAGTAAGATCCCTAAGTTACTCTCCGAAATAAAACAGTAGCAATGCCAATATTGTATTAGGTACCGAAAGCTGGTTGAAACCAGACATAAATAGCAGTGAAATTTTGAACTTGGATTGTACAATGTTTAGGAAGGATAGGACTGATGCTGTGGGAGGTGGTGTGTTCATTGCAGTTAAAAGCTGTTTAAACGCAGTTGAGATCGATACTGGGTCGGACTGTGAAGTAGTCTGGATAAAGCTGTCAATCGGACAAGGAGTGACCATTGTATTAGGATGTTTTTATAGACCACCAGCATCTGCAACAAATGTCACAGAATGTTTCTGGGAAAGTCTTGAGTACATAGGAAATAAACATCCAAATTATCCATTAGTTATAGGTGGAGACTTTAATCTGGCAGCCGTTGACTGGGAAAATTACACGTTTATCACAGGAGGCAGAAGCAAAGACTCATGTGAAGTTATTCTAGGAGAGCTCTCAACATACAACCTTGATCAATTGGCTGGAAAACCAACTTGAGAAGGGAACAGATTAGATGTCTTGGCTACGAGCAGACCTGATCTTTTTGCGGAAGTTAATCTAGAAGGAGGTACTTGCGACCATAATGTTGTTGTGGCTTCTATGTCAGTGGAACTTGCAAAAAGAAAACCAAAGAAACAGCATAGAGTTTTCTTGTTTGTGAAAGCAAATAAGTGTCATTAATGAATATCTTCATAGACAGCTCCAAGCATTCACCATGGGACACAAAGATTTTGAGCATCTTTGGTTGGAATTCAAAAGGTATTGTCCACAACATGCAAGAGAAGTATGTTCCTAGCAAAAATATAGGGGAGGGAAAGGATCCACCTTGTTACAACAAACATTTTAGGAAGTTGCTGAGAAAGCAGAGAATTTTGCAGTCATTTCAAATGTAGTCACTGCCCCGCTGACAAACAGAAACTATGCTAAATTAAAGCAGCTTTCAAAAGGTCAATGAGAGATTCTTTTAACTTATTTGAAAGCAATATTTTATCTGCAGATTCTAAAAATAACCGCAAAAAAATTTTGGTCATACGTAAAACCTATGAACGCTACAAATAATTCAATACCTTCTCATGCTCACAGTACGGGTAATGTAACAGATGATGATAAACAGAAGGCCAAAATTCTAAACCTAGCTTTCAAAAACTCATTTACAGTAGAGGACTGCAGCACCATTCCCCACTCTCAATTATCGAACAAATGCAGGGATGGCTGACATAGTGTTTAGTGTATCTGGGATCGTAAAACAGTTAAGATCATTAGACGCCAGGAAGGTATCCCCATAAGATTATATGTTGACTGTGCTACAAATGTAGCACCATTCGTATCCATCATCTATCAGAGATCATTAGAACAGTAGAAAGTTCCATGAGACTGGAAGAAGGCCCAGGTCATAGCAATCTTTGAAAAGGGTAGAAATTCAGATGCACATAATTACTGGCCAATTTCACTGACATCAATTTGTTGTAGAATCGTGGAACATATTTTGTATTCAGACATTGACTTTTCTAGACTCTGAGAAGCTCATCTGCAGAAACCAGCATGGTTACAGGAAACAGCGGTCATGCGGGACACAGCTGGCCCTCTTTGTGCATGATATACAACATGCTCTAGATACCGGCTCCCAGGTTGATGCCATATTTCTCGACTTTCAAAAGGCATTCGACTCAGTTCCACACTGTCGCTTGCTCCAAAAAGTGCGTGCTTATGGTCTATCCAATGACATGTTGTTGTTGTTGTGGTCTTCAGTCCAGAGACTGGTTTGATGTCTGCAGCTCGTGGTTGTGCGGTAGCCTTCTCGCTTCCCGTGCCCGATTCCCGGCGGGGTCAGGGATTTTCTCTGCCTCGTGATGACTGGGTGTTGTGTGATGTCCTTCGGTTAGTTAGGTTTAAGTAGTTCTAAGTTCTAGGGGACTGATGACCATAGATGTTAAGTCCCATAGTGCTCAGAGCCATTTGAACCATTTGAACTGGTTTGATGCAGCTCTCCATGCTACTCTATCCTGTGCAAGCTTCATCTCTCAGTACCTACTGCGACCTACATCCTAATGAATCTGGTTAGTGTATTCATCTCTTGGTCTCCCTCTATGATTTTTACCCTCCACGCTGCCCTCCTATACTAAATTGGCGATTCCTTGATGCCTCAGCCTGTGTCTTACCAACTGATCCCTTCTTCTAGTCAAGGTGTGCTACAAATTTCTCTTCTTCTTAATTCTATTCAGTACCTCCTCATTAGTTATGTGATCTACCCATCTAATCTTCAGCGTTCTTCTGTAGTACCACCTTTCGAAAGCTTATATTCTCTTCTTGTCTAAACTATTTATCGTCCACGTTTCACTTTCATACATGGCCACACTCCATGCAAATACTTTCAGAAACGACTTCCTGACACTTAAATCTATACTCATTGTTAACAAATTTCTCTTCTTCAGAAATGCTTCCCTTGCCATAGCCAGTCTACATTTTATATCCTCTCTATTTCAACCATCATCAGTTATTTTGCACCCCAAATAGCAAAACTCATTTACTACTTTATGCGTCTCATTTCCTAATCTAATTCCCGCAGCATCACCTGATTCAATTCGACTACATTCCATTATCCTTGTTTTGCTTTTGTTGATGTTCATCTTATATCCTCCTTTCAAGACACTGTCCATTCAGTTCAGTGCTCTTCCAGGTCCTTCGCTGTGTCTGACATAGAATTACAATGTCATCGGCGAACCTCAAAGTTTTTCTTTCTTCTCCATGGATTTTAATACTTACTCTGAATTTTTCTTTTGTTTCCTTTACTGCTTGCTCAATATACAGATTGAATAACATCGGGGAGAGGCTACAACCCTGTCTTACTCCCTTACCAACCGCTGCTTCCCTTTCATGTCCCTCAACTCTTATAACTGCCATCTGGTTTCTGTACAAATTGTAAATAGCCTTTTGCTCCCTGTATTTTACCCCTGCCACCTTCGGAATTTGAAAAAGAGTATTAAAGTCAACAATGTCAGAAGCTTTGTCCAAGTCTACAAATGTTGTACACATTGGTTTGCCTTTCCTTAACCTATCTTGTAAGATAAGTCGTAGGGTCACTATTGCCGCGCATGTTCCGACATTTCTACAGAATGCAAACTGATCTTCCCTGAGGTTGGCTTCTACCAGATTTACTATTCATCTCTAAAGAATTCGCGTTAGTATTTTGCAGCTGTGACTTATTAAACTGATAGCTTGGTAATTTTCAAACCTATCAGCACTTTCTTTGTTTGGGGTTGCAATTCTTCTTGAAGTCGGAGACTATTTTGCCTGTCTCATACATCTTGCTCACCAGATGGTAGAGTTTTGTCGGGGCTGGCTCTCCCAAGGTTATTAGTAGTTCTAATGGAATGTTGTCTACTCCCGGGGCCTTGTTTCGGCTTAGGTCTTTCAGTGCTCTCTCAAACTCTTCACGCAGTGTCATATCTCCCATTTCATCTTCCATCCTCTTCCATTTCCATAATATTGTCCTCGAGTACATCACCCTTGTACAGACACTCTACACAGGGTGTTACAAAAAGGTACAGCCAAACTTTCAGGTAACGTTCCTCACACACAAATAAAGAAAAGATGTTATGTCGACATGTGTCCGGAAACGCTTAATTTCCATGTTAGAGCTCATTTTAGTTTCATCGGTATGTACTGTACTTCCTTGATTCACCGCCAGTTGGCCCAATTGAAGGAAGGTAATGTTGACTTCGGTGCTTGTGTTGACATGAGACTCATTGCTCTACAGTACTAGCATCAAGCACATCAGTATGTAGCATCAACAGGTTAGTGTTCATCACAAACATGGTTTTGCAGTCAGTGCAATGTTTACAAATGCGGAGTTGGCAGATGCCCATTTGATGTATGGATTAGCACGGGGCAATAGCCGTGGCATGGTACGTTTGTATCGAGACAGATTTCCAGAACGAAGGTGTCCCGACAGGAAGACGTTCGAAGCATTTGATCGGCGTCTTAGGGAGCAAGGAACATTCCAGCCTATGACTCGCGACTGGGGAAGACCTAGAACGACGAGGACACCTGCAATGGGCGAGGCAATTCTTCGTGCAGTTGACGATAACCATAATGTCAGCATCAGAGAAGTTGCTGCTGTACAAGGTAACGTTGACCACGTCACTGTATGGAGAGCGCTACGGGAAAACCAGTTGTTTCCGTACCACGTACAGCGTGTGCAGGCACGATCTGCAGCTGATTGGCTTTCACGGGTACACTTCTGCGAATGGTTCATCCAACAATGTGTCAATCCTCATTTCAGTGCAAATGCTCTCTTCATGGATGAGGCTTCATTCCAACGTGATCAAATTCTAAATTTTCACAATCAACATGTGTGGGCTGACGAGAATCCGCACGCAATTGTGCAATCACGTCATCAACAGTTTTTCTGTGAATGTTTGGGCAGGCATTGTTGGTGATGTCTTGATTGGGCCCCATGTTCTTCCACCTACGCTCAGTGGAGCACGTTATCATGATTTCATATGGGATACTCTACCTGTGCTGCTAGAACATGTGCCTTCATAAGTACGAAAACACCTGGTTCGTGCACGATGGAACTCCTGCACATTTCAGTCGAAGTGTTCATACGCTTCTCAACAACAGATTTGGTGACCGATGGATTGGTAGAGGTGGACCAATTCCATGGCCTCCACGCTCTCCTGACCTCAACCGTCTTGACTTTCATTTATGGGGGCATTTGAAAGCCCTTGTCTATACAACCCCGGTACGAAATGTAGACTCTTCGTGCTCGTATTGTGGACGGCTGTGATACAGTATGCCATTCTCCAGGGCGGCATCAGCGCATCAGGGATTCCATGCGACAGAGGGTGGATGCATGTATCCTCACTAACGGAGGACATTTTGAACATTTCCTGTAACAAAGTGTTTGAAGTCACGCTGGTACGTTCTGTTGCTGTGTGTTTCCATTCCGTGATTAATGTGATTTGAAGAAAAGTAATAAAATGAACTCTAACATCGAAAGTAAGCATTTCCGGACACATGTCCACATAACATATTTTCTTTCTTTGTGTGTGAGGAATGTTTCCTGAAAGTTTGGCCGTACGTTTTTGTAGCACCCTGTATACTTCTTCCACCTTTCTGCTTTCTCTTCTTTGTTTGGAACTGGGTTTCCGTCTGAGCTTTTGATATTCATACAAGTGGTTCTCTTTTCTCCAAAAGTCTCTTTAATTTTCCTGTAGGCAGTATCTATCTTATCCCTAGTGAGATATGCCTCTACATCCTTACGTTTGTCCTCTAGCCATCCCTGCTTAGCCATTTTACACTTCCTGTCATTTCGTTTTTGAGACTTTTTTTGTTCTTTTTTGCCTGCTTCATTTACTGCATTTTTATATTTTCTCCTTTCATCAATTAATTTCAATATGTTGTAACGCCGGAAATGCATATCCTCCTATTTCCATCTATTGTACTATAAATTTGTTTTCCTTATTTTTGATACCTGAATATATGACATTTCTGTGTCTTTGCATATTGTAATTGTTTTACTATTTGTATATATATATTTATGCAGTTATGTCGATGTATAATTGGTTTGTTTCGTAAATATTATTTGTATTTTTACGCTGGGTCTTGCCTAGGGAAGACTGCTATTGAACGATTACATCGATAGGTCGTGTGAAGAATCAAAGTGTGTAGGATCTTTGGTAGGGTTAACTCGGCCGCGTGGAGCGCAGGCTGAGCAGAGTGAGTCTGGCTGGAGTAGCGAGAGGAGCAGGTGTGTTGTGTGAAGCTCCCGCGAGTTGCTGCGCTTTCGGGGTTTGGCAGCATGTAATTGCGCTCGACTTACGATGATAGTTTCTGACATGGTGTCGCGGACGGGAAGCATTAGCTGCCGCACATCAAGAGCCCGTTTTGTCTGGTGACCGTGTCGAGAAGAAGGCGCGCCAACATCCAGCTTCTGCACCAGCGACGGCCGACAATGAGTGACTGTCGCCACCTCCTCGATCGACGGCTTCACACCTTCAGTCAACCAACAAGGAAGACTGGAAGCACGTAAAGTTTTAGAACTGTATGGCAGACCTCAGCTTTTCAAACTTTTAAAATTGTTGCATCGCAAAAATTACAGCTACTTAGCATGAACCTTTGTTGCTCATTGTCCCAATTGCATTACCAAGCAGGGTCCCTTCCTTTTCCGAAATGAACCCGAGTGTCGTTGAAATTCAGACGCCAGCATTAAAGTACAATCATTCGATGTCACTGCTTTAATTTCAAAGTTCAGTTAAGGTATTCATAGCTGGCCACAATATTTAGACTACACAAGCACAAATTAAGAGTGCGAGTTTTGTTACCATATTTTAGCTTACCTGTGACTGCAGCTCAGTGTGGTACGTACTAAATTTTACAATTGTTAATTGTTCAGAATCATTTAATTGAAGTTCAAAGTTAAATCTCTTATTTCTAAGTTGTGTAGATTCAAGTAGCTTTTGAAATGATTGTTGAGGTAGTCCAAGACTAACCGTATTTTACTGAATTTCGATGTGCTTCAGAAAGAAAGCTCAATATTAACTTCAGTCACTAAATTAACTTTCGATTTTCCGGTTTTATTAATTCTTTTGCTAAATTAAGTCAGAGTGTAGCGAAATTTATTACTTCTGACAAACTTTCAGTTTTCACACAACACGTGTCAACCTTCAGTTGCCACGCTTCTAGTGCTAATTATATGTGCAATAACCTTTCTTTTTCAGTTACTATAGTAATTGTCCTTAGGACTGGCAACCGTAATTTCCCCCAAATCTCAAATATCTAATTACCGCTGGTTAATTGTTAACGTAACGGCCGCACATTTACTTTCTTTATTAACTTTACCCCTTTTCAAAATTAATTTCCACCAGTTTCATTTGCATTTTTCCTTTCATTTAGATATAACCCTTTCCTCCCTCTCTACCGACAGATTAACTTCGGTGACGATTGCTTTTCCCAAATTTCCATTAGGTACACGCGGTTTAATTTTTCACTGTCATTAAGGTCGATAAGTGAGGGGGAGGTTACAATGTCTTGCATTACCCAAGGATTTCTACTAGCCCTCATCTTTTTACCTACTTGATCCTCTGCTGCCTTCACTATTTCATCCCTCAAAGCTACCCATTCTTCTTCTGCTGTATTTCTTTCCCCCATTCCTGTCAATCGTTCCCTGATGTTCTCCCTGAAACTCTCTACATCCTCTGGTTCTGTCAGATTATCCAGGTCCCATCTCCTTAAATTCCCACCTTTTTGCAGTTTCTTCAGTTTTAATCTACAGGTCATAACCAATAGATTGTGGTCAGAGTCCACATCTGCCCCTGGAAATGTCTTACAATTTAAAACCTGGTTCCTAAATCTCTGTCTTATCATTATATAATCTATCTGATACCTTTTAGTATCTCCAGGGTTCTTCCATGTATACAACCTTCTTTCGTGATTCTTGGACCAAGTGTTAGCTATGATTAGGTTATGCTCTGTGCAAAGTTCTATCAGGTGGCTTACTCTTTCATTTCTTAGCCCCATTCCATATTCACCTACTATGTTTCCTTCTCTTCCTTCTCCTACTATTGAATTCCAGTCACCCATGACTATTAAATTTTTGTCTCCCTTCACTATCTGAATAATTTCTTTTATCTCATCATACATTTCCTCAATCTCTTCCTCATCTGTGTAGCTAGTCGGTATATATACTTGTACTACTGTGGTAGGTGTGGACTTCATGTCTATCTTGACCTTAATAATTTGTTCACTATGCTGTTTGTAGTAGCTTACCCGCTGTCCTGGTTTTTTTTTTTTTTTTATACATTATTATACCTACTCCTGCATTACCCCTATTTGATTTTGTATTTATAACCCTGTATTCACCTTACCAGAAGTCTTGTTCCTCCTGCCACCGAACTTCACTAATTCCCACTATATCTAACTTTAACATATCCATTTCCCTTTTTAAATTTTCTAACCTACCTGCCCGATTAAGGGATCTGACATTCCACACTCCGATCAGTAGAACGTCAGTTTTCTTTCTTCTGGTAACGATGTCCTCCTGAGTAGTCCCTGCCCGGAGATCCGAATGAGGGACTATTTTACCTCCAGAATATTTTACCCAAGAGGACGCCATCATCATTTAACCATACAGTAAAGCTGAATGCCCTCGGGAAAAATTACGGCTGTAGTTTCCCCTTGCTTTCAGCCGTTCACAGTACCAGCACAGAAAGGCCATTTTGGTTAGTGTTACAAGGCCAGATCAGTCAATCATCCAGACTGTTGCCCCTGCAACTACCGAAAAGGCTGCTGCCCCTCTTCAGGAACCACATGTTTGTCTGGCCTCTCAACAGATACCCCTCCGTTGTGGTTGCACCTACGGTATGGCCATCTGTATCGCCGAGGCACGCAAGCCTCCCCACAAACGGCAAGGTCCATGGTTCATGGAGGGGATCCCATGACATATGCAGTTGGATAGAAAAGTTCTGTGAGATGGAGAGCAGTATGTCGTCCTGAATGGTGTGACTTCAACAGAAACAAGTGGAACTTCAGGTGTGCCACAGGGCAGCGTAATAGGCCCGCTGCTTTTTACGACTTACATAAACGATCTGGTTGATGGTATTGACAGCGGCATTAGACTGTTTGCCGATGTTGCTATAGTCTACAGGAAAGTAGTATCACACACAAGTTGTGAACAGATCAATGAGGATTTGCAGAAAAGAAATGCATGGTGTAATGGGTGGCAGTTATCTCTCAATATTACGAGGGTTGTTTTTTAAGTAAGGGCCGTTCGTGTGTATAGTCCCGTAGTTTGCGCGGATGCCCCAACAAGCCACCGTGCCACTTGCCGGCATCCTTCCGGTTCACACTGATGCAAGTTGCAACTCTGTAGCTGATGTGTACGCATCACTGTGCTACTTTATAATGTTTACGATTATTGAATCGCCCGCCGCGTGTGAGATGCGGTCAGTGATACGTTTTTTGACCGCGAGAAGCCTATCAGCTGCAGAAATTCATCGTCAATTAACAGAAGTTTATGGCTTGAATGCAATGAGTGAGTGAAGGTAAAGTGCGTCAATGGGTTAGAGAGTTTAAAAATGGCCGTCAAAACGTCCATGATGAAGAACGCTCAGGCCGGCCCTCTGTGACCACTGATGATTTGGTGGCTGCAGTCAAAACAGAGATTTGTGAGGACAGAAGATTCACAATTTCCACTCTTTCTTTGGAATTTCCACAAGTTTCAAGATCGGTTTTGTACAAAATTGTGTCTGAAAACCTAAACTTTAAGAAACTGTGTTCTCGGTGGGTACTCAGACTCCTCACAGAGGACCACAAAGGGAAGAGATTTGCCACTTCATTGGACTTCTTGATTCGTTAAGAGGAAGAAGGGGATGACATGTTGAGTCAAATTGTCACTGGAGATAAAACATGGGTATCCCATATCACTCCCGGAAGCAAGCGACAATCAGTGGAATGGCGGCACACAACCTCACCCGTCAAGGTCAAAGCCAAATAGATGCTGTCAAAGCGCAAGATTATGGCAACTGTGTTCTGGGACCGGCGCGGTGTTTTGCTAGTGGACTTTATGCCATGAGGAACGACAATCAACTCGGATGCCTACTGTGCAACTCTAAAGAAGCTCCGCAGAGCAATTCAAAACAAAAGGTGCGGCATGCTGACAAAAGGAGTTTTGCTCCTGCATGATAACGCTAGGCCTCACACCTCTCAAAAGACTCGGGATTTGATTGATTCTTTTGGCTGGGAAGTTTTGGACGATGCACCATACAGCCCCGACCTTGCTCCTAGCGATTTTCACCTTTTCCGGTACCTGAAACACCATCTTGGCGGGCAGCGCTTCAATGACGACGATTAAGTGAAAGTGGCCGTGAACTCTTGGCTGTCGGAGCAGGCGGCCGAATTCTTTGAAGAGGGAATTAAAAACTTAGTTGACAAGTGCTTAAATAAACAAGGCTACTATGTAGAAAAATAGGTAAAAGTGTGTAGAATCAGAAAATAAAAGTTTTTTTACAAAAGTATTTGTATCTTTTTTTAAAAATAAAAACTGCCCTTACTTAAAAAAACAACCCTCGTAGTACGTGTAACCTACTGCGTATAACCAAGGCGAAAATCCCCAGTAATGTAAGAGTACAAAATAAATGCCCAGTCTTTGGAAGAGGTAACATACATAAAGTATCTGAGTGTGACTATTCTAAATGATCTCAAATTGAATGATCAGATTACACAAGTAAAAGTCAAGGCGAACTCTAGATTGCGGTTTATTGGTAGAATCCTGAAGCGATGCAATCCTTCAACAAAGGAAATTGCTTACAATACGTTAGTTCATCCAGTCTTAGAGTATTGTTTGTCTGTATGGGACCTTACCAGTTGGGTCTGATTCAAGAGATTGAGTAGGTCCAAAGAAGAATGGCAAGATTTGTGACTGGTACATTTAGTCATCGCGAGAGCGTTACAAATCTCATAGAAAGTTTGAAGTGGAATACACTCGCAGATAGACGACATGCTAAACGGAAGGGCTAATCACTGAATTCCGAAATCCAATGTTCGCCGAGGATGTAGAGCATATATTATTACCACCAACTTTCAGATCATGCAATGATCGCCATTCAAAGGATAAGAGAAATTAGAGCTCGTACTGAGGCGTTCAGACAGTCGTTTTTCCCTCGTGCGATCCGCGAGTGGAACAGAGGGGGGAGAATATGACTTTGGCGCGAATATTGCTGTCTGCCACTCACCGCTTGGTGGCTAGCAGAGTATATATGTAGATGTAGATGTAGATGTATCTATTAGTTGATTATGTCACTCTCACAACATGACTGGGAAAATGCATGATTCTATTTTAAAGTTTAGTGCAATATTATCTTGTGGTTGAGCCATGCAACATCATGTTCAGTAGCTAAACTTGATGCAAAATTATTTTAAATCATAACCCTGCATTCTAAATTGTGTAAGTTTCATTATGTTATATGAAATGAAATTAAATACAAGTTGAAGTAAATGAAATATTAATAAAATGCTAAAAAGGTTGTAGTCTTTGGAATGACTGATTATAGGCAACACCAAAGCATGTAGATTAAATGAACTGATCATTTATTCAGTCAGTAAAACACACAAATAATTGAAATGGTGGTCCTACAAAAAATGTGATTAAGCATAAAGTAAAACAACAATAATTATCAGTTGCAGTAAAGAGCATTTTATTTCATATTTATGTGGTAGTAATTCTCTGACTACTAACTAAGTAGTAGTGGTTCAAAAATGCCAGTTCCTGTTCCACCAAAATGTACAGAAAATAATTGCCAGCTCATCAATAAAGCAAGCTGAATATAGTAGTTAACATATCTAAACTCACACAATCACAAGTAGATTTCTACTGCTTAACCAGTATTATTTCAAAAATCCAGCTGAAATGATTCAAAGTTCAATGATCTCTGTAAGCCCACCAAATTTTATAACAGTCACAAAAATACATCAAACGGATCACAATTTAAAATAGATACAATTCACAAATACAACATATAGGATCAAAAAAGTGTCTAGATCTGCCCACCCCCTCATTCCACACACAATGTTCTCTATGTCTAATACGCTGCTGCAAGGGATGTATGCAAGCATATGGGCATTTTATTGGCACATGAGGCTATAGGGAGTTCATCATTGTAAGAGTATATGATAACAATTTCAGACCAAATGATGGAAAACTCATAGTAAACAGTGCTCAAACAGTTGCATCAGTGCAGTGTACCCCACTCTGGTGGACATGCAAGCATGTATTCTCACCTGTAAATGATTGTAAAGGTGATGGATGGCATCCTCTGATAGATTGTCCCAGGCTTCTTGTGCCTTTTGTTGCAGTCCAGCAATGGTTCTCACAGGCCTTGAAGAACAAGTAAGTTCCTATTGCATCATGTGCCCCAAGTATTCAGTTGGTGAGAGGTCTTGGGATCTTGCTGGCTAGGGCAGTCTTGTACCACAAACAGCACAGTACATTACAGCAGCCATATGTGGACATGCATTGTCCTGCTAAAAAGCCATTTCACCTTCCTGTTGAGAAATGGCAGTAGCAGAGGGATAACAACCTGTACAGTGTAGCAAACAAATGGATGATGATCAGTTGGCCACCACTGCTCGCATAGTGTGTCAGTCTTGGTGTGCGTCTGACTACACGGATATCTAGAATCTGGTCCACAGATGTGGGAATGTTCCACAGACCACTGTTGAGCGCAGCGATGTACCACCTATACATTGTGACCAAAATGTGCAGCAAGCCATTGATACGTCCACTCAGTTTCCCGCAGGCCGACAGTGTGACGCCATTCAAATGGCTGAAGCTATTGAGCAGGAGTATTTACTCATTTGTGGGACATGGGTGTTCCCTGTAATGAATATTACAAACACAGTTCATTTCTACACTCAGCATAATTACTGCCTGCAGAGTCAAAAAAAGAGAATGCACAGTCAGGCTACCTGGATGCGTTTTGATAGTCGATGAACATGAGAAACGAATCATTAACATTGTAACCCCTCTTTATGCACATATAATACCCTGGCGCTAATGAACAGAGTTGTTGAGGATGTTGCATTTTTTCCCCAGTAATGTAGTTTCATCACAACAAATTGATGAGTGGCTTTAATATTGGCTGAATTAACATTTAATTAATTAATTAATTAATTAATTAATTGAGAAATTGTGTAATAAACTATACATTTGATACGTGGCTACATAGGGAAAGGCTCAAGGGATGTCATCCTGTATTCATTTTCTGAATAAGTGTGAAGAATATGGTGTTCTAGCACACCTGCATAATTAAGAAGACATAAAACATTGTGCAATACAATAAATGAAGTAGTTAAAGTAAGGTGACTTTCAGTGATGACCTCAGCTACTATCCAATACCTTGATCTTAGAGATTGCATTAAGTGTTTAAGGGGTATTAGTTTGTAATGGTTTGTATAGTATCATTTTGATTTCTGTAGTTTTTATAATATAATTAATAATGAAATGTAATTACATGCACCCCATGGCCATGATGATGCTACTGTGTTTGGAATGTGATATGATGAATTTGTTAATGAATTTGTAAATTACAACATAAGTTCAAATGTAAATGGATAGGTCATTGTTAGTATTTCTTAGTAGGCATTCTCTGCTATTTTGTGAACGCCAGTTCTGCCCCCTCTAGATTCTGGCTGCCAAGCCACCAACTTTCTCTACCCTTTGGGCTGTGGGAAAAGCCACCCTCGGGCCACTGCTTGCTCCCTGGCATCAGTGGCCTTCCTGGCCTTGGGCTGTGGCCTGCTAGCCTTGGCCCAACTTGATTAAGCCTGTGTGTGTGTGTGTGTGTGTGAAGGAGAGAGAGAGAGAGAGAGAGAGAGAGAGAGAGAGAGAGAGAGAGAGAGAGAGAGAGAGATATGAAGCTGTACATCACATTGATGTCCAAGTATTTGAGGTTGTGGTGTGTGTGAGTGAGGTATGGTGGTTTGCAGATAAGGCTGTGCTTGTAAATGTGTGTTAATTGTTGTGAATGTTACAGGTCTTGATATTGGATGAACCCACTTCGGGGATGGATGTAGAAGTCCGAAGACAGGTCTGGAATTTGTTGTTGGTAAGTTACTTCATCATTATTAATTTGCCAGCTGTGAAAGTCATGTGGTCAATTCAGTGTAACCGTACTTTCAGATGCTGTATTTTGAAAGGGGGGATGGAATGTTTGTGGTTTCTTATAACTACATATATCGTATTTGGAAGATGGCAGCTTTACTAGCAAAAAATTGTTTTTCTCCTTTTTAAAGAAGCCATCTGCATAAAATGTCTTTAACAGAAGCCATTTGTAGATGCTGCATAGTCTAAAATTAACTTCAGACACAAACAATATCATATGTGTTTGACAACCACTCCTCCTCTGTAATAGAATTTTTGAATGTATTGTAGGATGATGGTGTGTGTGTGTGTGTGTGTGTGTTTGTTTGTTTGTTGAGGGAGAGGGAGTAACATAAGAAATCATGTAAATGGTCAGGTTGTTCACAAATGTTTCACTGAGAATGTGTACTATGATTGTAAAACTGTCTTATTTCATCATAGTGAAAGACCATAGTTGTGATCCATAGAATATGCAAATAACTAACATTAACAGTTAATGCTGGTGTCAGCTTTAAATGATTGACACTAGGGGAGACTTGTAATACATATGTACCTGAAAGGATTTTAATTTCAAGTTTGATTGGTTGATTAGTTGCTTACTTACTTAATTACTTACTTATTTACTTATGTGTTCCATGGAACGCTTTGCACAATATATTGTAATGGTGTTGAAAGAGTCTTTTTACAGAATATTAAATGTTTAAATATTTAAATATGCTGGATTTTGACCATTTACATATGAGCTCAAGTAATAGAAAACATTAATTAAAATAATTAAAATACTTAACTTTTGGAATTGGAAATCTGTTGGAATTATAGAGATAAATGAAGAAATGGATGGAAGAATCAGTGGATCAAAGAAATTGCCACATTGAACATTGATTTGTCCATGTTAATGGCAGGTGAACTTTATAGCTTTGAATTGAATTATTTAAATTTCTCGAATGAAGATAGCAACTGCCACATTTGTTATAGCATTGTTTTATGCCAAGATACATTTCAGGCTTTCACCCATCTTAAACTTGCATAATACATTTATATTGTTGTCATATAAAAGTTTTATTCAGTAAAATTGATAGAAGTATAAAAAAAAATTTGGGGGTCTCCCAACCAGTGACAGAAAATCCATTTGAAAAAACTGCAAAGGATTTTGGCACCTGCTTTGTTGAGGTCACCACCATTATACTGGGTGTTCATAATTAAAGTGCTGCTTCTAATGGAGGTCCATTGTGGGCTGTAATTATCATATGGCAGTGAAACTTGACGGATATGCTAATACAATAATGCAGACCCAATTTATGCTGAAAAATGAGGTTGATGCATTTGTGGTCACCAGGTGCAAATTTGGTACTGTATACTGTTCCTATGACGGTATGACATCCATGCTGTCATTTGACAAGCCTTAACATGAGTGAATGGTATGGCTGTTAGGGAGAGAGATGGTGCACTGTTAGTGAAACTGTTGTATGTGAACAGCAGTTACAGTGCTATATTGACGGAGTATGGCCACCTGAAAGGTATGAGGACAGGCCCAGTGTCATTAAATGGTAACTGACTGTGAAGCACACTCCTGGGTAGTGCTAGTGCTTGTGCAGTCTCACAAGGGTTGTCCATCCCATAGTCAATAGTGCGGAAAGTTTTGTGGTGTGTTTTACATTGATACCTGTACGATATCCAGACGGTGCAGCAACTGAAACCTCATGCTCTGCTGCAAAGTTCTAAATATGCTCTTTGCTTTCTGGCACAAATTGAAGTTGACACCATGTGGCTGGGCACAACTGTAGGGAGTGATGAATCACATTTTACACCACGGGGTGAGGTGAATACACAGAACTACTGAATTTGGGGTACTGTTAAACCATGTGTTGTGCACAAAGAACCATTGCACTCACCATTTGTGACTGTGTGTTGTGGATTCATGAGCACCTTCATTCTCGATTTTTTCTTCTTTCAAGGAAATACACCCAGAGGGATTGTCAGGTGTACCATGACTTCTCACATTATTGAGACCTCCTTATACAGCATGTTATTTCTGCTTTGAAAGAGCCCAACTGTGTGGAAACACTGTTTTCATGCAAGATAGGGCAAAACCTCTTGTCACTCGCCCATTGGAAGATTTGCTTGATGTGACATTCCATGAACGTGTCATCTCCAGAGGTTTTCCAGATGCACGGCCTGCAAGATCATCTGATCTGAACCCATGTGATTTTTGGCTCTGGTGATATCTAAAAGAAGGCATTCATCAGCGCCATCTCAGCCTCTTCCTGATCTGAAGTCCAGTATGGAGCAACATGTTGCTCACATTCCATGGTAACTACTGTGAGCAACTGTTGATGACATTGTTTTACAGATGCAGCATCTCATTGACATTTGCAGTGCTCATATTGAACACACTGTGTAAGTGGCAATTAATAATAAAATTAACGTTATACCTTTCTCACTTTTCTGACCTCTTCTGCCCACATCCCATTCCTAATCCATTACGTATGGATACGTTTCTATACATCTTTCTTGTATCCACAGTATCGCATTTGCACCTGGTGATAAAAATTGTAACTAATTTGTTTTCCAGCATAAATTGGTTCCGCATTAATGCATTAGAATATCTATGAAATTTTGCTGCCATACAATAATAATAGCCCACACTTCGTCTCTGTGATTAGCTGCACTTAAATTATAACACACTGTATAACATCACTGTCATTTGTAATGTTCCAGTGTGAGACTCAAAAACGAAAAGCACGCATGTGCTTTTGAAAATACAGATTTAGTGACAAAACATAACCACAATATGAGGTGGCATGTTTGGCAAAACTGCAAATAATAAACGATCTACAAAACCAACAGAAAAATAAAAATGGACAAACATAAAGTACAAAAACAGTACATATGGTACTAAATGAACTGTTGAAAATGAATTTCTAATAATGAGAAATTTTGTGCTTTAAAATTGATAGCATTAGATTGCACAATCAGTGTTCGCTGAGGTGTAAGAACTCGTCAACTAAATAAACATTAGAAAAATATGCTGGAAGCACAACATAGCCTAACAGAGAATATAAATTATAATGCAAACTACAAAGGAATTTTTATCCATGTGGGGACAGATCACTTTTGAAGCTGCAATCAATAAGGTTTCTTCAGTGAAACAAGAAATGTGATTAACACTTCGGAAAATGTACTTGTACATCAAGAGTAGTAGTAAGTGGCATTATCCACAGTAGATCAATGATCCTTATATATACAGGCAAAATAAATTGCAACATCAGAGAATAGTGTAATCAGCTTGGAATAATAATTATAGATCCTAGTAACTTAATGACAACAGATTACTTACAAAGCACGGCCTGCATTTGGTTAGGGTTTACAACAGTAAGCAAGATGTTTATTGAAATATGCAAAATTATGATCAATAAAGGAAAATGAATGTGAGTGATGAGGGTGACAGGCTGCCTGAAGGAATAAAAGGTAAAAATAAAATAAAAAAAAAAACTATAAAAAGGTGTGTTTAACACTATTAAAAGCACATTCTTGATGCATTTAAACATAAATGGCATATATATGAAACAAACAGTGGAAAGTCCAGGTTGGAATATCATCAATATTATGAAAAGGATAGATTACTATTCACCATGAAGATGACACATTGAGTTGTGGACTGGAACAACAAAAAGACTGTTAGTTTTCAGCCAAATGTTCCTTCAGAAAGGAAATGGGCACGTGCGCACGTGCACGTGCCCACACACACACACACACACACACACACACACACACACACACACACACAGACAGAGGAAAAGATTACATCAAATTCTTTACTAATGTAAGTACGTGTGTTGAAAGCTCTACTGTTTGTTGGAGTGTGGTGGGGCAGCATGCTATGAATTACCTGAGTATTTACTACTACCGGCTTGAGGCAGTGATGTTATATTGGGCCATATGTTGGACCAATGATGACCAAATGTGGGATACTTTTTCAGGTTCATTAGAAGTCTTCACCCCTCTTTCAGAATTTCAGCTTGTTGCTTTTCCATGATATCATCAGACAGATAAGAGTTCCTGTGAAACTTTTACTCTGTCTTACAAATTCAAACTGTGCTGTTACAGTCATATGATGGCCTCAGTTTGCTTAGCTCATGTTGCTGAGTTTACAGTTACAAGCTTTTGGTTGCACGAAAGGTGGGTCACTCTCTTTTGGATTTGTTCCGTTTTCTGCAATGTCGGCATTGTGCTTGTGTGTCATTTTGATTGCAAGATGGGGCATTGGTTGGCTTGTGCTAGTTTCATTCTGGCTGAAGATGACTAAGAAAATTATACATATGTTTAACGTAAGTTTCTGCTCTGTAATAATGAATTGGAGAACTATATTGTAGCTTTTAGTTTTTGTAGAAGTAACAAAATTCATGAGGGTTCCCATATTCTGACTAAAAATACTTTAGCATATAACATAAGAGATGATGATAATTTCCTAAATGTTGACACACAGTGATCAGCCACAACATTATGACGACCAACCCACTATCAATATAAACCCATCCATGCGATAGCAGTGTCACCTGATGAGGAGTGACGTTTAGTCACACACACACATACAGTGAGTGCATGTAATATCAGTGATTATGCTGCCCATGTGTAGAATGGGGAAGTTGCGTGATCTATGAGAGTTTCATCGAGGGTAGATTGTGATTGCCCAGAGGCTCGATATGAGCATTTCAGAAACTGAACAACTTGTCAGATGTTTGAGGAGTGCTGTGGTGAGTGAGTGTCTTCAACAAATGGCGAAACCGTGCCTAGACATCATGAAGTTGGGTGCCACCTCTCAATACAGAGTCAGATATTGTATACTGGGCAGACTGATAAAAGAGAGTAGGTGGTGAACTGTGGTAGAACTAACATCAGACTTCAGTGCTAGGCAGAATAAAAGTGTGCCTGAACACACAGTGCATCAAAAACTCCTAACTATGGGCCTCCGCAGCCAATGAACCATGCATGTGCCAATGTTATGATAACAACATCGGCAACTATGACTGAAATTGGTACGTGGCCATCGGCACTGGACGTTGGTACAGTTGCCAGAGTGTTGCACGGTCTGATGAATCTTGATACCTTCTTTGTCATGTCAATGGGAGGGAGCAAATCTGTCATCCTCCAGGAGAACAGTTCCTTGACACCTAAACGGCAGGATGGAGACAGGGTGGCAGTGGTGGCTCCATTATGCTCGGGATAACACTCATGTGGGCATCCATGGATCCAGTGGAGCTCATGCAAGGCACCATGATGGCTAAGGAGTATCATTGCGGACCATGTACACCTCTTCATGACGATCATATTTCCCAGCAGCAGAGGCATTTTTCAACAAGATAAAGCACCATGTCACAAGGCCATGATGGAGTAGTTTGAGGAACACAGTGGCAAGTTCAAATTGATTGGCCCCTCGACTCATCAGATCTGAACCTGTTTGAACACATATGCAGTACGATTGAATGTAAAGTCAGGTCTCATTGACCCCCTTCCCAGAATTTACATGAATTAGATGACCTGTGTGTGTAGATGTGGTGCCATCTCCCTCCAGTGATATACCAAGGCCTCATTGCTTCCATGCCACGATGCCTCGCCGCTGTTATCCATGCCAAAAGTGGACATACTGGCTATTGTGTAGGTGGTCATAATGTTCTCGTTGATCAGGGTATTTGAAAGTTGTTGTGAAGAATTGAAGAGACAAAATATTTTAAAAATTATAGTACATAGAATCCGAGGTAAAGAAATAACAAAAGCAGTTTTGTTTAATCTAAGGAGTCCTTACAGAAACTAACAAAAGAGAGAGGATAAAAAAGAATTACAACAACTACTGATTTTAATATAAACATACAGTGTCTTGTCACATTAATGTGACCACCTGTCAAAAGCTTGAATAACCACATTTTGCAGTGAGCAAGACAGCCACGAAGAGTTTCAGTGATGTACTGACAGGGATTTGAACCCATGCCATGATGTGGCCAGCTGTGGTAGGTTTCTTGGTTGTGGATTCATTGCTCATAAAGGCCTATCGAGGTGGTCCCACAGATTCTAAATTGGGTTTAAATCTGGGGAGTTTGGTGCCCAGGGGAGTGGGGTAAAATTCATTCTGTGCCCTTCGAACTATGCACATACACTGTGAGCTGTGTGACATGGTGCATTGTTATACTGGTAGATACCATCATGCTGAGCACAAGGCAAACTGCATGTAGTGGTGGACATTGTCCCCAAGGATACATATGTACTTGTGTTGATCCATTGTGCCTTCCTGAATGATGAGATCACCCAGGAAATGCCACAAAAACATTCCCCAGACCATAACGTTCCCTCCTCCGACCTGGAACCTTCTCACAATTGTTGCAGAGTGTTTCGTTTTCAATTGTTTCACACCTCTATGCCATTGGCTATCAGTCTGATAGAGCACAAAATGTATTTCACCTGAAAAGGCCACCTGTTGCCTCAGTGGATGTCCAGTTGTGAGTGTTGCCAGTGAACAGCTGTCTGCATTGGTGCATGAGCCGGGCACCGGCCACGGAAGCTCATACACAGCGATGTTCACTGAACGATCATTGAGGAAACACTTTTGGTAGCCCACTGGTTCATCTGGGTTGTCAGATGCTCGGCATTTGCATGTCTATTCACCCATACACATCTCCACAGCAGCTTTTCAACCCTGTTATCTATGGCTGTTGGTGCACTGGGGCTACCTCGATGTTAATTTTGATAGTGGCATTCTACCATGCACAGTATTCCTTAACCACAATGGCACATGAATAGTTTACAAACTTAGCCATTTCAGAAATGCCTCCACCTTTGGCCCAAAAGCCAATGATCATGCTCTTTTGGATGTCAGATAAATCACTCTATTTCTGCATTACAATGATGACTGCACTGTTTTCCGCAGCCCCCTTCCATGCCTTATATGCCCTCCACTGGTAATGCTACAACCTGCCATCTGTGAGTGGTTATTGCACATTGACATTAAACATAGACAGTGATTGCATTAATGTGACTGGACCATGTAATAACTGAATGCAGTGAACTGGGGTATTTTATTTGGTCTGATTTGAGCATCTAGTTTCAAGCTAAACTTCATAGAATTCACAAAAGTGAGTAAACAAACTGCAACCTGTATTTATAACATTCTGACAAATTGTGCATTGTATGATGCAAGAAAATTCTGCATTGATTTAGGTATTTCTGATCATTCTGCATTGTTTTTGGAGCTACCAAAAATAAACGAATCAAGTGTTAGAAAATCTCGCATAAAACTCTAGAACTGAAGGCATATATTTTATGAACACCAGTCCACAGCCAGAACAGAATTGAACTCCAGGACAAGAAGTGTAGCTATTTATAAAAACTTCGAATATTGCAGATTATATAAACACTACAAACAACAGAAATTTGAAAAACCTTCCAGAAATGTTAACTACCATATGAAAAATAATTACAGGCAGTTGACTTTTAAATGGTGAGCTGCACCACGCCAGCCAGGAACACTAACTGCAATGCCACACTGCAAGCAGTTCAGCCTGCAGCATTGCTGCCTCTCATGGAGAAACAGTGACCTGCTTTTCTGAAAGTTCTGTCAGAGCTGCCTGCAGCATCCTGAGCCTAGGTCTTGGCCATGTGGCGTGTCTGACCGATCGTCATGCTCTAGTTCATGCCATTGAAAATTGCCTTGAAAGACAATCCCCCATCATTGATCTGTGTCTCAGGACTGTAGTACAGCTTCATATGGAAGGCATGGATGAAGTCTCTATGGTTTTATCTTCTTGAAGATGGCCCATAACTATTGACTTTGTATGTGAAATCCTGCAAGTGATGAAAAATGCTATACAACTCATAGTATCCATAGTTCCACTTTCTGCACAGACATAATAATGTGTCACAAGCTGTGACATGGTCGCAGATTAAAACACCTGATCTAGGAAGGGTAGAATGAATTTATTTCTGCCAAGTGTCATAAAACTTATGGTCCTTAAACTACCAGTTATGGTCAGCAATGACCGCCTCCAGATCTCAGCAAAATATGAGAAATGAAATACAGTAATGAACAGATTACATATTAGAACAATAAAATAGTCCATGATGAAAAATTATTACTTTCACATATATGAAAACATTGCACTTAAAATATGACAAGACATACCTGTATCATAACATATCCTAATATAATAAAGTCATAGTGACAGTGTCATAAAATACACACAAAATCAGCATAGCATTGTTGCAGATGTTTAACTAGGCCACAGGTCTGGCAGAATCATACTGCCTCTATTGCTGTTGTTCGTAACAAACTGCAGTGCATTGGCCACACACAACACACACTGACGAGCCTAAACTTTATGACCAGCTGCGTAATAGCTTGTTTGCCCATCTTTGGAAAGAAATACATCACTGATTCTTCGTATTGTGGATTTGACAGTTTGTTGGTAGGTTTGTAGAGGTATGTGACATTAGATGTATTTGCACAGGTCATGTAATTCACGTAAATAACCGGCCACTGATTTGCATACACTGTGCTAGTGCACAATAGCAACCCTGATGGGTTCTATAGGATTTATGGCAGATGGATTTTTGTCACTGAGACATCAATGTGAGTTCACTATAATGCTCCTTAAAACACTATGTAGAGTTCTGCTACTGAGACGCGGACAGTTAAACTCCTGAAAGATGACATCACTGTCGGAGAAGATATCGGGGTTGCAGGTGGTTCTCAGCTGTCAGTATTTTCTCGATCACTACAACAGGTCCCATGCAAGCACAGGAGAATGTCTCTCATAGTATAATAGTGTTGCCAGCAGCCTGTGTCCGTGGTGCACTGCATGTTTCCACCCTCCACTCACTTCGATGATGGCTTTTGTGGAGACTACCATTGACCTAACGTAGCAAACATGTGATTCACCCAAATAGCAGACACATTTCCACTGATCAGTGGTCAAATTCCCATGGTCTCATGCCCACTGTGATCATAATTGATGATGTCATTGAGTCATTGTGTAAACACACAGGGGTGGTGCGCTGTGGAGCTCCATGCTGAGCATTGTACAATGAACGGTGTGCTCCAAAACACTTCTCCATGCACCAGCGTTGTGCTCTTTTAGCAGAAATACGACGCATCACCATCTGTCTTACTTTATAGAGCAGACAAGCCTCTGAACCCTACATTCGGTGAAGAGTCATGGACATCCAACCGTTTAGCTCGTAGTATTAGTTTCATTGCCCTTCTACCACTTTCTGTAGATGCTCATGACAGTAGCATGTGAACAATCAACCGGCTTCACCATTTTTGAGCTACTCATTCACATGCTCTGTGTAATACAATCTGTCTTTTATCAAAGTCACTTATCTCAATGAATTTTCCCCATTTGTAGCCCATATCTTCGCTAGGATCCCATTGTCCGTGTCTGCTTCGCTTACATACTTTTGTTACCATGTCCCATACCCACATCACCACCAGACGGCATCCAGCATCATGGTGGGCAGTGGTCATAATGTTTGGGCTCATCAGTGTATGTTTATGCCGTAAGCTCATTGGATGTCACTACTCTAAGTCTATTCATTTTTGTCAATCATAAAATTGTACAGAATGCAGTAAATGAAGAGTCAGTAGGTAAGGTCTGTAGTGGGCTTGCCAAGTGCATAAGATGTTACAGTGATAAAATGTAATAATTAAAAATGTGAATACAGTAAAATTTGACATTGCTAAAAAGAAAATGTTTAAGTGATAATATTAAACAATGGAAAATCCAGGATGGAATGTAACAATACGAGAGAAGGAAAGTTGCTATCCACCATATAGTGGAGATGCTGAGTCGCGTTAGACACAGTAAAAAGATTCACACAATCATAGCTTTCGGCCATTAAAGCCTTTGTCAGCAGTAGACACACACACACACACACACACACACACACACACACACACACACACACACACACGCACGCATGCCAGTGCACTTTCCACACACGTCTGCAGTCTCGGAGAGCTGAAACTACACAGTGTAGTTTCAGCTCTCAGAGACTGCAGACGTGTACGGAAGTTTCGCTTCTGTGTGTGTGTGTGTGTGGGGGGGGGGGGGGGGGGGGGGGTCACAGCCACGTCAGGTTTACAATGGAAGTCAAGACAGGTGGTGCATTGGCTTTCCTAGATGTCCTCGTTCAACGGAAAACTAATGGACACCTCAGCCACAGTGTCTACAGGAAACCAACACACACAGATTGGCATCTGCACGCTCTCAGCCACCACCATCCGGCACAAAAACGTGGCATTCTGAATACCTTCGTCCATCATGCTAAAGTAGTCTCAGATGCTGAAAGTCTGCCACTAGAACTGAGCCACCTCCGAAATGTCTTCCGGGAAAACGGGTACAGCCACGGACAGGTGTAACAGGCTATATCTGGTGTGACACACCAGAAACACACCAATAGAGAAGTGAACACCACCGAAGAAGAAAGCAAGGAACTTGTGTTTTTGCCTTTCTGTGGCACCGTATTGGGAAAGATTAGCCCACTCCTGAAGAGATATAACATTTCATTGGTGTTCAGGGCCCCAGAAAAAATTTGACAGCTCATGAGGCCTGTGAAGGACAATCTAGGGCTTAGAACGTCTGGAGTGTACAAGATACCATGCCAGTGTGGCTGTTACTATGTCAGCCAGACAGTACGCACTGTGGAGCAACGCCGGATGGGACACAAGAGGTACTTATGCCTATGCTATCCAGAAAAATCAGCCATGGCAGAACACGCCTTAGACACCGAAACATCTGTTGTTTTGAGGATGAAGGGATTTTGGGATAGCATCATAAAAGAAGCTATTAATATAAAAACCTCTGAAAACACCATTAACAAGGACGGCGGTTTGCAGCTCTGCACAGCCTGTGACCCAGCCATCGCGAGGTTAAAACGGGCATGACGGACGAGGGGATGAAAACATTACCATATATGGCGAGGAAGAGAGTACCAGTGACATCACAGCCAGCAGTGCGTCTATATAACAACACGGCAACGGTGACACAGCAGTAATTCTTACCACTTGACGATGACTGAGGAGAGCTCGGTCAAAAACTCGTGTGATTTTATAGTTTCCTTTTCATGGTAAACAATGATGTATTTTTCAGTACTCTTCCTACACAGCAGGAATTAACATTGATATTTAACATATTTTGACTTCATCAATTCATCACCTTTTAGAATTAGAAAATTTGCAGGATGGCTGACTTTCAACAATAGATTCAATTAGTTCTGTAGCAAATTCAATACAAATCTACTCCATTGTATAATTAACACCAGGGTGAGTTATTTCATTTCATTACTTGCTTATTTGCCAAGTCCAGAGAAAAGTATCACAGAGCATACAGCTTTCCTCTCGTGGTCACAAGTCATAGATTGTCCTTTATGTAGGAATTTTTTGTTGAAGTTTACACAAATTTCACATCACTGTGTACTTGTAACGTAGTTAGAACTTTGACAAAATCTCTGTAATTTCATTTATTGCTTTCGAAACGTCTGGTGGAATATGAACAAGTGCATAGAAAAGAAAGAAAAACAAATTATTTTGGGATTCTGCTTGTATTTTTCAACATAATCACCTTTTAACCCTATATGCTTTGCCAAGCACTGCTCCAACTTTTTTAAGCCATCCAAAAAAGTAGAATTACAGATCATCTCCAAAATAGAAATCTGTTTGGGTGATGACCACCTGGTTTGGTGTGTACTGTTGTCTGATGAACAATTTTTTTTTTTTCAAGTTCGGAAATAAAAACTCACTGGGGACCAAATCTGGGGAGTAGGATGGATGTTGCAGTAAACTGAACTTCAGTTCCCTAATTCTAGCCATCAAAACTGCGCAGGTGTGCGCCTGTGCATTGTACTGATGGAAGACGACTTTTTCTTTTCCAAGTATTTCTTCACTCAGCTGGTCCAATAATGATACATAATACTCTCTCATTTTTATTTGCCCCTTCTTCAAGTAATAGACATAGATGGTTCCTCATACATCCCAAAAAACCACGGTCATCACATTGCCAGCCAGTTTAAGTATCTTCACATTCTGCGGAGTCCATTTGCCTTCAAAAACTGATTGTTTTGATTTTTCCTTAGTCTTTGGAATGTAGTAGTGCATCCCCATTTCATCGACAGTTATGCATTGATGCAGAAACTTGGTAGGATTTAAAAGGGAAAAGTGCCAAAACAGCCTCAGCATCAAACACAAGGTTGTGTGTATTCTGCACTGATAGCAAACGTGGCTGCCATCTTACTGAGATTTTTTCATGCCACTTTTTCATGCAAAATTGAAACCGGCATACATTGCAATATGCCTGTGGCCTCAACTATTTTGTGCACTTTGATTTGTTGGTCACTCAAATCCATATCTCGATTTTTGTCAGTAATTTAGGGAGGGGTGGTCATTCCACAGGATATCCTGCAGGCTTTTGTGAATGTACGACCATGTTTAAACACATTTACCCAGTTGTAAACCATTGCAAACACATGAGCAGATGTACCATGAACTTCATCCAGCCCTGCTTTGATCTGTTTCAAGGTTGAGCCTTTTTAATAGAAGTGTGTAGTCACTGTCTGAAATGCCTTTTTTTCCATGTTGCAAAATAAACATGAGGTTGTTGCTTCATTCATCTGGGACAGTGAAATCATGTGATGCACACTACTGTAACTTTACCTGCCCTCTCACTAACAGCAAACTGTTCTGATGCTACATGCGGTCTCTTTTGGCTTTTCTAAGGATAATGACCCCTGTAACAACTCACCGAACAGCAGAAGTGTTGAGCACTATTGAATTCTTTGTTATGAATGTTTAAATTTTCATTTGCTTTAATTTTCAAATGTATAGATTACACATTGTCTCCTCAGACAAATATCTAGTATGTGAAATACTGTTTCTTACAAATGACCTCTCAACAGCAATTTCTTCTTCGTCTATCATAATATCATCTGCTCTGAACTGCCCCATATCTGGACATGCTATCCTGCAATGTGTGATTCAGAGTACCCAAAAGTGTGTGTGTGTGTGTGTGTGTGTGTGTGTGTGTGTGTGTGTGTGAGAGAGAGAGAGAGAGAGAGAGAGAGAGAGAGGGAGGGGGGGGGGGTTGGGTATTACAATGTGTGGGTGGTGGTGCATAGGGATAGTCATTTTTCTTGCTCCATACTTGAATGGAATAGGACAGGCAGTGGCTAATATTGGAACATAGAACCCTCTCACATGCTCCATACAGTAGCTTGTAGTATTTTTTTTTTAATATTCAGTCACATGAATCCTCTAAATTTGTCTATATTTCAGTGTTACACCTGCATTATAAAATGTAACTTTTTATTGTATTTTCAGAGCATGAGGGGCCAGAAGACAATTCTCATCAGCACACAGTATATGGAAGAAGCAGATGTTCTCGGTGATCGTGTGGCAATCATGGACCATGGAAAGATTAAATGTTACGGAACAACACTCTTTTTGAAAAAGCTTTATGGTAATGTCATTATGCTTTCTTCTGTCAGTATCTCACACCTAGTAATTTCAAACGAAACTCTTCTTCTGTAGGAGCTATATTCATAGTTGCTTACATGTTTTATCAAGTCTACATCTTTCCCATATTTGTTACACATCTACTTATTACTAGAGTATTTTCACTGAAGAACAGTAATTTCATTACTTAAAAAAACATTTACACATGTATACTGTTATAGGTTTTACTTGGCCAATGGTCAATGGCTGTTTGATGGATAATACATTTAATCCTCAAGATTAGCTGACATTGACAAAGAGTGATCCTCCATTGCTCATGGTGTTCTGAAGTCTAGCTCATGAGTGAGGAGGTATTATGACAGCATTGTCTGAGGGCTTTTCCATTATTATTACCAGAATGCCTTTCCATTTCCTACATGCGGTGGTTGTTACCTGTAAGACACAAATCAAACATCAACTTAGCCTAAGCTTTTCCACTTGTCAAAATTATTATTATGCTTGCAGATCTCAGTGACCTCTTGGAACAGATGGATATGGGAATCCTTTCCACAGATATAACTTGAGTTTTGGCAAATTTTGTACAGTGTTTCACATCACTCACTGCATGCTCAGCCACAACCAGTTTCCTGCCTGACCCAGCTCACAAGTTCATTTATGTTCCATGATTATGGTGTTAATGGACTGTGTCATCATTCTGATGTTGATTTTTCTGCAAGTGAAAGGTATTCAGTAAATCTCTGATGCTGTGAGTCAGTTCTGTTAGTCTTTGATGATCTGAAACAGTCATTGATTTTCTTGATCAGTCTGTATTCTGCCTTTATGCTGTGTTTTTGCGGTACACAGCTAATTGTGTCCTTCACCTTGGGGTTGAATGGCAGAAAGACAATGCCCAGAACTTCTGTGAAGATGTCATTTGGCCAGGTGTTATGCTCCCTCACAATTTTGATGTCCTTCATGGAGTACCCATTATTCTTCACAATCCATTTGAAATGTTGTATATCATCTCTAAGGTGCTGAGATTCACATATTCTTCTCAAGTGTTACAAGGCTATTGATTATGCTCCCTCTTTTGGCTCGGTTAGTGATTTGAAAGCTTATGTAAATATCAATCTGGGTACATGGGTGTGAGATACACATTATGGCCCAATGTTTCCACTATTTCTTATTGGTAGTGCACCAAGGAAGGACAGCTGTTAGTCCTTCACTGCTTCCATCAAGAGTCTACATGACAAAGATGCTGTTCATGAATCTGTACCACACAGTAGGCTTCCAAATGCACAGTGTAAGGACAGTACACAGATCAATGAAGAAAATCAGTCAGTGCTTTGGATCAGCCAAAGACAAACAGGCTCCCTGTGACGAGATAGATAGAATGTTCCTGCTAACTCTTGTTGAACCATAAGAGACCAACGTATGTGACATAATGGATAATAAATGGAGAGTTGCAGCTGTGGTTTTCTTGTTGATTCAACAAAATATTGTTCAAGTTTCTGTCATGCCTTGCCTTTTCCTTTAGTGAAGTGCACAGTTTTACATTTTTGATCATTTAAAGCAAGTTTCCAATCTTTGCACCACTTTGAAATCTTATCAAGATCTGACTGAATATTTATGCAGCTTCTTCCAGACAGTACTTCATTATACATAACTGCATCATCTGAAAAAAGTTTAAGGTTACTACTAATATTGTTAACAAGGTCATTAATATTAGCAAATGAACAGAAAGAGTCCCACTACACTCCCTTGGGGCACACACAAAGTTATTTCTACATCTGACCTTGACTCTCCATCCAGTATAACGTGCTGTGTCCTTTGTACCAAAACATCTTCAAACCAACGTTAAAAAATATATCAGCTCAACCACTTATTTATAGTGTAAAACACTAAGATTGACGTGTTTCGGAAGTCAAACTTCCATCATCATACGGATAAAATCAAAATCTTCAAACCAGTCAGAAACTTCAGTTGATACCTCATGTGATCATACTTTCGACAATGAGCTATGTGTGATACTGAGGCAAATCCTTTTTTTGGAAATCAAGATCATCATCTACCTGATTGCCTTGATCCATCTAACTTTGCATCAAAGCTTTCAGTATGTCGTGTGAAAAAGTGAGAGTTGGGTTTCACATGATAGATGTTTTTGGAATCCATGCTGGTTGTTATGGAGGAGGCCATTCTATGCAAGGTACCTTGTTATGTTCTGAGATTCTACAACAAATCAATGTTAAGGATATTGGATTGTAGTTTTAGACTGGTGTGACTCGTGTGATCTGTGCCCTTTTCCAAGAATTTGGCACAGTTTGTGTTAAAGGTATCTACAAGAGATTATAGTGAGAAGAGGGGATAACTCAGTAGCAAATTCAGTATAGTATGTGACAGGAATTCCATTGGGCCTTGGGATTTGTACAGTTTTAATGATTTCGGCTGTTTCTCAGAACCACTGACACTAACTCTCACTTTATTCATCTTTTCAGTGGTAAGAGGATTAAATTGGTGTAATTTTCCTGAATTTTCTTTTGTAAAGGAACATTTGAAAATATTGTTCAGCATTTCAGCTTTTGCTTTGTTACCTTCAGTTTCAGTTCCTATCTCATTCACTATGGGCACTAATTTTGGTGCCACTAACAGCCTTTACATATGACCAGATTTTTTTTGGGTTTTGTGAAAGATCGCTTGACAATATTCTGCTTCAATAGTCATTGAAGGCTTCATGCATTGATCTGTTGACAGGCAAACGCATTTCATTCAGCATATCTGTAGCAGTAGCCCTATGCTTTGTTTTACTCCTGTTATCCAGTAATCTCTATTTATGTAGAAGTTTCTTTACAGAGACTGCTTTGTGGTCCTTTTGCGAAATGCATGTTGACGGTAGTAGAATTATCCTGTAGTCAGCTTCAAATGCTGGTTCTCTAAATTTTCTCAGTAATGTTCCTCAAAAAGAATGTTGCCTTCTCTCCAGGGATTCCTATTGGAGTTCCCAAAGCATCTCCACAATACTTGCTATTGTTCGATACCTACCAGTAATGAATCTAGCTGTCCACCCTGAACTGCTTAGATATCTTCCTTTAATCCAACCTGGTGCGGATCCCAAAGCCTCAAACAGTACTCAGGTATAAGTCCCAGTAGTGTCCCAGAGATGAACCATGCTTTCATAAAATTCTCCCAGTAAACCGAAGTCAACCATTGGCCTTCCTTACATCAATCTGAATGTGTTCGTTCCATTTCAATCACTTTGCAATGTTATGCCCAGATATTTAAATGACATGTCTGTGTAAAGCAGCACACTACTAATGCTGAATTTGAACATTACATTTATGATTTTCCTACTCATCTGCATTAGCTAACATTTTTCTACGTTTAGTCCTACACACTACTAATGCTGAATTTGAACATTACATTTATGATTTTCCTACTCATCTGCATTAGCTAACATTTTTCTACGTTTAGTCCTAGCTGCCATTCATTGCACAAGCTAGAAGTTTTGTATAAGTCATCCTGTATCTGCCTACAGTAACTCAACATTGACACCTTCCCTTACACCACAGCATAGTCAGCTGTGCATCCTATCTGCTAGATGTTTTATGTATATAGAAAATAACAGTGGTCCAGTCACACTTTCCTGGGGCACTCCTGGCGATACTTTGTCTCTGATGGACACTAGCTCCCAAGGACAACTTACTGGGTTCTATTACTTAAGAAGCCTTCAAGCCACTAACATGTCTGGGAACCTACTCCATATGCTTGTACATTTGTTAACAGTCTTGCAGTGGGGCACCGTGTCAAATGCTTTATATTTAAAAATATGGAATCTGCCTCTTGCCCTTCATCCATAGTTCTCAGTATATCATATGAAGGAAGGGCTAACGAGTGATTCTTTCTAAAAATGTGCTGATTCGTGGACAGAAGCTTTTCCGTCTCAATGAAATTTATTATATTCTGTCTGAGAATATGTTCAAGAACTCTACAGCACACTGACGGTAAGGATAATGGTCTGTAATTATGCAGGTCCATTCTTTTTCCCTTCTTATATACAAGAATCACCTGCACATTTTTCCAGTCGCTTGGGACTCTGCGCTTTTTGTAAAACGGAATTAGGATTCCAGTTGGATCTCGTAACTTACTAGTTTTCAACTCTTTCAGTTATTTCTCTACACCAAGGATACCTATTACTATATCGTCCATACATGAATCTGTGTGATGGTATGTTTATATGATTATTCCATGTGAACGATTTCTTAAACATGTAATTTAAAACATTGGATTTCCTTTTGCTATCTTCTACTGTCACACCAGACAGGTCAATGAATGATTTGATAAAAGCCAGAATTCTCAGCCAGATCGTTTATTGAGGTATGCTTCCTGCATATACCTTGTTACAGACACACAAATGTCTTCTAACCTTTACTGCCCGTCATCATTGGTGCATTCTCTTTTGCACCAAGAGTTGAACAGCCTTTGCCTCTTCAGCATTTTGCGGATTACGTTGTTAGACCAAGATGAGTGTTTTCCGTCATTATCCACTTACAAGGCACATACTTCTCCAGAGCATGCATTTAAACTTTACTCATAATTCCTATGCCCATCATACTAGAACTAAATAATGCCAATTCATAGTCTAAGTGAGATGTTGACAACTGCTTATCTACTCTTTCTAACAGAAATACTCTCCTAGTTTCCTTGACTGATTTACTGGCTTTAATGATGACATTATGATCACTAACTCCTAAAGACATGTTTTTGGAAAACATGTTCAAAACTGTCTTGTCTGCTCCCCCAGCAGCGAATCCATGGACATTCCATGTTTTCCAGTTATTCCATGTTTTCCGGTTCTCTGAATGTAAAATGTAGTTTATTTGACTCATAACGTACAGTTACAAATCAAAGATTTTTGTACTGGTGACATGTCAAATTACTTTAAAAAAAATAACATTATAATAATTAACATATTTAAGCAGGCATTCCTGAATTTCTAGACATGAAAAATTTGACAAGAACATATATAATCCTTACGATCATTTTGCAGCTTGCAATACAATTTATACAATACATTAACAATTTATTATACAATACATAATATTTATTGTTTCTTTTCTTTTCAAATTGCTAAACTGTCCTGCATGAATTCTTCAATTGAATAACAACATTTTTCCACTAGAGTATTAAGTAACAATCTTTTTAGTGTGTCAAACTCCATATTTAATGGATTTGTGTTATTTAATTTATTGTAAATTTTAATCCTATGTACAATGGTGTTTGAGCATAAAGTTTTAAATTATGAGAAGGAAGTTTGAAACTGTGTCCATGATGAGTACTGTAACTGTATTTGAAATCAAAATTGTCAAGTGAGTTTTGATTTTTATATATGAAAAGGAAAAAATTTCATAGATGCACAGAGAAGGAATGGTTACTATTTTTAATTTTTTAAATAATGAGCGACATGATGATCTTTTTTGGACCAAACACATGTTTCTTATGTTTCTATTTTGAAGAATAAGTAATCTCAGGCTGTTTGGAGAATTTCCCCAGAAAATAATTCCTATCGAATTACATTCAAAGTAGCTGTGGTAGACTATCTTCCTGGTGTTCACAAGGGTGGAACCAGACAAGACCTTCATCACATAAGCTAGGCTGTTTAGTTTATTTGCTAATAAGTCGACATGTGCCTTACAATTTAAATTTTTGTCAAGATTTAGACTTAGAAACTTTACATAACTTGATTCAGTCATTTCCTAATCGTCGTGCACTATTTTTATGGGAGATGCAGATGATGTTTTGGCACTGAACTGCACTAATTGTCTTTTTGTGACGCTGAGGTTTAATCAATTACGCTGAAACCATAATTCTAGGTTTCCCGTTATATTTTCCTCAGTATCATGAATTTATTCTAGATCGTCATTTTCAATTAAAACCGAGGTGTCCTCTCCAAATAAAGTGGAGTTAACATCAATGCTTAAAGGTAAATCATTTATGTACAGTAGAAAAAGATAAGTCCCTAAAATTGATCCCTGTTGGACCCCTGTACAGATCTTTTTCCAGTCCGAGAATGATTTTTTTCCCCATTTGAATTTAGGATAACTCTGTTTTCTTTGTGACAAATAGGATTTTAACCACTGCAGTGCCCTGTCCACAATCCTATATCTCTGTAACTTGTGTAGAAGTAGTGATTGACCGAGTCAAAAGCTTTGTTCAAATCACAAAAAATACCTGTGACTCTTTTATCCTTGTCTGAAGCAGAGCTAATCTTTTCAGTCAATTCCCTGTTAGCATTTATTGTATTTTTCCTTTTGAAATCCAAATTGATTTTTAACTGTAATATCATTTTCTATAAGAAAGTTTTCAAGACCTTCCTTAAATGACTGATCAATAATTTTAACCAATGGATGAGAAATTGTTATACATAGCCTTGACTACAGTGGTTGGAATTTCATCCCACCCAGCTGATTTCTTGTTTTTTAAAGACGCTGTAGCATCTTCTACATCTTTTGGTATAATTCTTTTGAAAGTTTTAAGGCTTGCATTTTTTTATATTTACAAAGTTGCCATCTACCTTGTCTTGGAGGGCTGTGATGTCTACTTCTGATTTTGCCACATTTATGAAGAAGTTATTGAAACAGTTTGATATTTGAAAGGGATCTGTAATTATATCATTTTTAATTAGACAATTTCTTGGCACTTGTTCTTTACTCTCAACTCAGATTTGATGACGCCCAAAATTGCCTTCAATTTATTTTCATGTTTACTAATATGCATGTTGTTAGCCAATTTTTGGACTGCTTGTACAGCTTTTTTAAATGTAGTCGTATATCTCTGTACATACCCCACAAAGTCACCATTTTTGATATGTTTTAACTCACTGTGAAGCTGTCTTTTCCTGGCACTAGAAACTTTTATTACTGATGTAATCCAATTTATTTTATTGGCCGCCCTTTGTTGCCAGGCTTGAGGAGGGAAAAGTTTTGTTGAAAGCAACTCGGAAACAGTTAATGAGTATTTCGATTTTTTTGTACTTGACACACTATTATTTAGAGGCTAGTTTGTAGTTCTTAGTTTGTTAGAAAATATATTTACATTATCTTTGCTAAAGTTTCCTTTAAAACACAATTTCACATATTTTGGTTTCCTTATTTTTGGAATCTCTATGAGCAGTGTTGAATGATGTGACTGCCTAAATCTAAACAGATTTTACTTCCATCCTCACGCTGATAATTCGCCAGAATATTGCCACTATATGTTTCAGAGTGGCTGTTTCTTCTAGTACATTCAGTGAAGTTTAAATTAGAAGCATTTTTCTGAATTAAGTCACAAAAATTCACATTGTCATTATTATTATTTAATACATCTAAAAACAAAGATTCTGTAACTTACTAAACAAAAGCGTTGGTACGTTGATAGAGACAATAACAAACACAAACACACACACACAAATTTCAAGCTTTCGCAACCCATGGTTGCTTCATCAGGAAAGAGGGAAGGAGAGGGAAAGACGAAAGGATGTGGGTTTTAAGGGAGAGGGTAAGGAGTCATTCCAATCCCAGGAGCAGAAAGACTTACCTTGGGGGGAAAAAGGGACAGGTATACATTCTCACACACACACACACATATCCATCCGCACATATACAGACACAAGCACATCCTTTCTGCACATCGTTGTTTACCAACCTAAGTTCACCACAGGATCAACAATCTTTGTTTTTAGATATATTTTTCCCACGTGGAATGTTTCCCTCTATTATATTCTTATTATTTAATACATTTATATTAAAATCTGCTGCAATTAAATTTTTTTCTTTCTGTCTTTCTGAAGTCTTTATAATAAACATTGAAATTTGGATAAAAAGAATTTTGTTACAGCACTGTCAAAATTCTGTACAGGGATACAATTACAGTATTTAAATCAATTAGCTCCAAGCACAACTTTCAAAATTACCTTGCTGATTCAAACAATTGAACTCAGTTCTCTCTTTAAAATTTATTGAGTCATTTAGAAGGATGCAGCAGCAGCAGCCACGAGATCTGTTACCTCTACAAAAACTACTGGCAACTGTAAAATGTTCAGTTTTGTTTAGAATCCTTATACTGTCTTTTGTCAACCAATGTTCGTTTAAACATACAATTTTTAAATTTGAACATTCTGAAAGTAAAACTTGAAGTTCATCAATTTTAGAATAACTTGGGTTTCAAAAATCTGAGGCTATACCATTTATATTCCAATGCATTAGAAAATGTTTATCGCTGTTTTGAATGCTTTTAAGTAAATCATTTGTTGGAATATATCTACATTTTTTATTTTCAGTTGATTCTTTTGTTTTAACATCCCTTCCACTCTTTGTCAGTTTCCCTGATTATTGATGATATTGTAAATGTCCAAAAATTTTACTCAGTCACTGAGCCTAGCCTATTTAGATGTACAGCATCTATAACCAGACATTTGTTACTTATGAATTTGTTTGGGTTTATAAATACCATGCCAAGCTTATCACACTAGTCCCTAATTCCATTGTTTATCTTACTGATGTAAGAGTTACTCACTGGTGTCCCATGCAAAATACGACTTACTGCCAGTCTTGAGTTAATATACAAAGATTTGGCAGTACGAATCAAGTTTCAAGATTCACTAATGATTTCAGCCTCGTCACTGTGTCGAACCGAGTTTGTCCCAGCATGCATGAATATGCCCTTGAAATTTGATTTCACAATGACACCATTTTTGAGGATGCACATCAACTTTTGAATTTGGCACAATGATATTTTTAAGTAAGGAGTCTCCTGTGACGAGAAATTCTTCTATCCCATTTACAGAAACGTTACTTTCAGGTTTAATTTTCTTTTTCTTGGAAGTAACACTGCACCACTGGTATTTATTTTTCCAAGTTTGTCTGTTTAACTGCAAGCCTAGATCATTACAAACTGATATAGATGCTTTTTTGGAGTCTTGTGAAATGTCACTAAGTTTGCCAAAATTTTTGTTTTCAAATTGGACTTGCTCTAAAGCCGCTATAGACGCATTTGTTGCATGATCTCTTTTTGAATTGGGTTGATATAGATTGTTTACAGACCTATCACTACACATGTTCTTGAGGTTTTGTTTTTCACTTTCACGATTCACACAACTGCACATTTTGTGATTCTTCATATCAGTGTTTTCTTTCTTGAGTAATAATGGTTGTGATTATAGAGTGTTAATTTTGTTTTGCAAAAGCATGAGTCATTTCTGTTACCATACCATAGTCCACCCTGACCCAGAACTCTTCTTGGACACCCAATGTGTGGAAGTTGTTTGCACAGTCCCATTCCTGGTCCTTGTTTTTGATAAAAAGCTACCTTGGCTGCCCCATATGTGTCAATGAAAGACTACTAGAATGTAGAAGCTTAACCCTCTCTGCTTTCTTGTTCACATCTCTTGGGCTGGAGAATGTGCTGCTCTTCTCTGTATTTACTGTGCCCCGGTCTTATCCATACTGGTGTACGGTTGCCAGGTTTATGGCTCAGCAGCATGTTCAGCTTTGAGATTGTTAGACTCAGTTCATCATCATGGAGTTTATCTGCCACTGGCATCTTCCAAACTAGTCCCATAGACAGTATCCTTGCCAAGGTAGTTGGGGATCTCACCTCATCATTTCTGACAATACCAAATTTTGGTCTCCTATGCAATTACCATTTAACAATTCCTTTTTATTTATTTATTGTGTGGCTGACAAAATGATGTTTTAAAAGCACATACAGTTAAGCTGATACAAGAAAAGATAAAATGTTATTAATCGATACAAGGAGATACATCTCTGTATATGTTTGTATAAGTTATAAAGAAAGCTAGAGAACGAGTGGTAGATAAAAGAAATTGAAAGATCCATTTTCATCATATTTCAATGTCTGAAGACTCCATCCAGTTAATTGCTGAAGGTGGTGTGTCAAAAAGTCTTTCCAGTTACCCATGAATTTTCATTTTGTCCTGTCGTGCAAACTGTGCTCCCGTGTTTGTTCCGATGTTCGAGATTCACATTGGTCATAATTGGTAATTCCCTACTTCAGTAGCATTGCTTTGGTCATGAAATGGTGAGTTCTCATAATGTTGAAGGAGCTCCACATTTTTCTTGGTTGGTTTGCACCTGCTATCTGGATGGTCAGATCTATGTTGCATAACTTCTTATGACTATTAAAGAACATTGACTGATTTCTCCAGGCATCTCTTAGATTATAGCTTTCTGGGCGAATTGGACAGATATTACCCAGAGTGTTTCTGTAGATTTTAATACAATACATGGTAAGTTGTTCTGTATTTCATGAATAGGTAAGTCTCTGGATATTTTGAGTGCTGTTCATTCATGTGTTAGTGCTTGTTGTCATCAGAGATTTATAGCCGCAGTATTGGCAGGTACTGCCACTGACACCGATGATGCTGGTGTGGGCTTAAGAATTTCTGTCATGATCCTCATTTCATCATTTAGATGGATATCTTTTTTCTTGGCATGGCTACTTCTACTCCAAACAGAACAGCATTTGGCAACAGAATACACAAGTGCTTGCACTGTAATTCCTAAGGTGTTCTCATTAGATCCCCACTAGCACTAGGCAGTTTCCTTAACATTTTATTTCTTGATTCTAGATTATATAACAGTAAGATAAAGATTTACATACCAGGTTTTCAATTGTAAGGCTTTTCCGGAGGCAGATGTGAACGCTGACCACAATTGATTGGTTATGAATTGTAGACTAAAACTGAAGAAATTGGAAAAAGGTGGGAATTTAAGGAGGTGGGATCTGGATAAACTGAAACAACCAGAGGTTAGTGTTTGTTGTCATCAGAGATTTATAGCCGCAGTATTGGCAAGTACTGCCCCTTTTAAGTGCTTTATCTGAAAACTACCTTGAGCAGTTCAACAGAGAACTGACTCGTGGCGATAACATATTAGACCTTCTGGTGACAAACAGCCCTGAACTATTTGAAACAGTTAACGTAGAACAGGGAATCGGCGATCATAATGCAGTTACTGCATCGATGATTTCAGCCGTAAATAGAAATATTAAAAAAGGTAGGAAGATTTTTCTGTTTAGCAAAAGTGACAAAAAGCAGATTTCAGAGTACCTGACGGCTCAACGCAAAAGTTTTGTCCCAAGTACAGATAGTGTTGAGGATCAGTGGACAAAGTTCAAAACCATCGTACAATATGTGTTAGATGAGTATATGCCAAGCAAGATCGTAAGAGATGGAAAACAGCCACCATGGTACAACAACCGAGTTAGAAAACTGCTGCGGAAGCAAAGGGAACTTCACAGCAAACATAAACATAGCCAAAGCCTTACAGACACACAAAAATTATGCGAAGCGAAATGTAGTGTGAGGAGGGCTATGCGAGAGGCGTTCAATGAATTCGTAAGTAAAGTTCTATGTACTGACTTGGCAGAAAATCCTAAGAAATTTTGGTCTTATGTCAAAGTGGTAGGTGGATCAAAACAAAATGTCCAGACACTCTGTGACCAAAATGGTACTGAAACAGAGGATGACAGACTAAAGGCCGAAAAACTAAATGTCTTTTTCCAAAGCTGTTTCACAGAGGAAGACTGCACTGTAGTTCCTTCTCTAGATTGTCGCACAGATGACAAAATGGTAGATATCGAAATAGATGACAGAGGGATAGAGAAACAATTAAAATCGCTCAAAAGAGGAAAGGCCGCTGCACCTGATGGGATACCAGTTGGATTTTACACAGAGTACGCAAAGGAACTTGCCCACCTTCTTGCAGCGGTGTACTGTAGGTCTCTAGAAGAGCGTAGCGTTCCAAAGGATTGGAAAAGGGCACAGGTCATCCCCGTTTTCAAGAAGGGACATTGAACAGATGTGCAGAACTATAGACCTATATCTCTTAACATCGATCAGTTGTAGAATTTTGGAATACATATTATGTTAGAGTATAATGACTTTTCTGGAGACTAGAAATCTACTCTGTAGGAATCAGCATGGGTTTCAAAAAAGACGGTCGTGTGAAACCCAGCTCGCGCTATTCATCCACGAGACTCAGAGGGCCATAGACACGGGTTCCCAGGTAGATGCCGTGTTTCTTGTCTTCTGCAAGGTGTTCAATACAGTTCCCCAGTCGTTTAATGAACAATGTAAGAGCATATGGACTATCAGACTGATTGTGTGATTGGATTGAAGGGTTCCTAGATAACAGAACGCAGCATGTCATTCTCAATGGAGAGAAGTCTTCCGAAGTAAGAGTGATTTCAGGTGTGCCGCAGGGGAGTGTTATAGGACCGTTGCTATTCACAGTATACATAAATGACCTTGTGGATGACATCGGAAGTTCACTGAGGCTTTTTGCAGATGATGCTGTGGTGTATCGAGAGGTTGTAACAATGGAAAATTGTACTGAAAAGCAGGAGGATCTGCAGCGAATTGACGCATGGTGCAGGGAATGGCAATTGAATCTCAATGTAGACAAGTGTAATGTGCTGCGAATACATAGAAAGATAGATCCCTTATCATTTAGCTACAAAATAGCAGGTCAACAACTGGAAGCAGTTAATTCCATAAATTATCTGGGAGTACGCATTAGGAGTGATTTAAAATGGAATGATCATATAAAGTTGATCGTCAGTAAAGCAGATGCCAGACTGAGATTCATTGGAAGAATCCTAAGGAAATGCAATCCGAAAACAAAGGAAGTAGGTTACAGTACGCTTGTTCGTCCACTGCTTGAATACTGCTCAGCAGTATGGGATCCGTGCCAGATAGGGTTGATAGAAGAGATAGAGAAGATCCAACGGAGAGCAGCGTGCTTCGTTACAGGATCATTTAGTAATCACGAAAGCGTTATGGAGATGATAGATAAACTCCAGTGGAAGACTCTGCAGGAGAGATGCTCAGTAGCTCAGTACGGGCTTTTGTTAAAGTTTCGAGAACATACCTTCACCGAAGAGTCAAGCAGTATATTGCTCCCTTCTATGTATATCTCTCGAAGAGACCATGAGGATAAAATGAGAGAGATTAGAGCCCACACAGAAGCATACAGACGATCCTTCTTTCCACAAACAATACGAGACTGGAATAGAAGGGAGAACCGATAGAGGTACTCAGGGTACCCTCCGCCACACACCGTCAGGTGGCTTGCGGATTATGGATGTAGATATAGATGTAGATGTAGATGTAGAGGTAGTAGAGAGTTTCAGAGAGAGCATTAGGGAACAATTGACAAGAACAGGGGAAAGGAATACGTAGAAGAAGAATGGGTAGCTTTGAGAGATGAAATAGTGAAGGCAGCAGAGGATCAAGTAGATAAAAAGACGAGGGCTAGTATAAATCCTTGGGTAACAGAAGATATATTGAATTTAATTGATGAAAGGAGAAAATATAAAAATGCAGTAAACGAAGCAGGCAAAAAGGAATACAAATGTCCCAAAAATGAGATCGACAGGAAGTGCAAAATGGCTAAGCAGGGATGGCTGGAGGACAAATGCGAGGATGTAGTGGCATATATCACTAGGGATAAGATAGATACTGCCTAAAGGAAAATTAGAGAGACCTTTGGAGAAAAGAGAACCACTTGTATAAATATCAAGAGCTGAGATGCAGAAAGAGTCCCAAGCAAAGAAGGGAAAGCAGAAAAGTGGAAAGAGTATGTAGAGCGTCTATAGAAGGGTGATGTACTTGAGGGCAATATTACGGAAATTGAAGAGGATGTAGATGAAGATGAAATGGGGGATATGATACTGCATGAAAAATTTGACAGAGCACTGAAAGACCTAAGTCGAAACAAAGCTCCGGGAGTAGACAACATTCCATTAGAACTACTGACAGCCTTGGGAGAGCCAGTCCTGACAAACCTCTACCATCTGGTGAGCAAGATGTATGAGAGAGGTGAAATACCCTCGGACTTCAAGAAGAATATAATAATTCCAATCCCAATGAAAACAGGTGTTGACAAGTGTGGAAATTGCCGAACTATCAGTTTAATAAGTCACAGCTGCAAAATACTAACACAGATTCCTTACAGATGAATGGAAAAACTGGTAGAACCCAACGCTGGGGATGATCAGTTTGGATTCTGTAGAAATGTTGGAACACACAAAGCAATCTGACCCTACGACTTATCTTAGAAGATAAAGGACAGGCAAACGTACATTTCTAGCATTTGTAGACTGAGATAAAGCTTTTGACAATGTTGACTGGAATACTCTCTTTCAAATTCTTAAAGTGGTAGGGGTATAATACAGGGAGCGAAAGTCTATTTAAAATTTGTACAGAAACCAGATGGCAGTTACAAGAGGCGAGGGGCATGAGAGGGAAGCAGCGGTTGAGAAGGGAGTGAGACAGGGTTGTAGCTTATCCATGGTATTATTCAATCTGTATATTGAGCAAGCAGTAAAGGAAACAAAATAAAAATTTGGAGTAGGAGTTAAAATCCATGGAAAATAAATAAAAGCTTTGAGGTTTGACAATGACATTGTAATTCTGTCAGAGACAGCAAAGGCTTTGGAAGAGCAGAGAGAAGAACGGAATCGATAGTATCTTGAAAGGAGGATATAAGATGAACATGAACAAGAGTAAAATGAGGATAATGGAATGTGGTTGAATTAAATCAGGTGATGCTGAGGGACTTACATTAGGGAATGAGACACTTAAGGTAGCAGATGAATTTTGGTATTTGGGGAGCAAAATGACTGATGATGGTCGAAGTAGAGAGGATATAAAATGTAGACTGGCTATGGCAAGGAAAACGTTTCTGAAGAAGAGAAAATTGTTAACATTGAGTATAGATTTAAGTTTCAGAAGTCCTTTCTGAAAGTATTTGTATAGAGTGTAGCCATGTATGGAAGCAAAACATGGACAATAAATAGTGTAGGCAAGAAGAGAATAGAAGCTTTTGAAATGTGGTGCTACAGAAAAATGCTGAAGATTAGATGGGTAGATCACATAACTAATGAGGAGGTACTGAATGGAACTGGGAAGAAGAGTAATTTGTGGCACAGCCTGACTAGAAAAGGGGATCGGTTCATAGGACACGTTCTGAGGGATCAAGGAAACACCAATTTAGTACTGGAGTGTAAAAATTGTAGAGAGAGACCAAGAGATGAATATGCTAAGCATATTCAGAAGGATGTAGGTTGCGGTAGTTACTTAGAGATGAAGCAACTTGCACAGGATAGAGTAGTATGGAGAGCTGCATCAAACCAGTCTCTGGAGTGAAGACCACCACCACAACAACCCTCTGCCAGGCACTTAAATGTGATTTGCAGAGTATCCATGTAGAACACTACTACTACTACTACTACTACTACTACTACTACTACTTCTGTTGTTTGTAGGTATTTCTCAAATATCAGGGGTCTGTTGAGAGCCATACTCAAACATTTGTGGGTATCCTAAGTGTCATAATTTTTTGTTGCTGAAGATTACATTCAGTTCTCTTCTTGCCATTCTGTTGGTTGGATGAAATGAGCTGACTCCACTTTTATTAGGGTTTGGGAAAGTCTCCACTTTTTGTAAAATTGGTCAAGCTTTTCCAGATTATTAGTAAGTGTTTGTTCACATTCTTCGAATATGTTGCTTTGACTCACAATCGCTAGGTGTTTGTTGTACCTATACTTCAGAGAATCAGTGGTGACTATGTCGCTGGTGTACAAGGTAAGTAAAAGCAAGGCCAGAACCAAGTCCTGTGAGAGACCATTCTGTATGCTGTAGGATTTACTTGTGGTTTCTGCAATGTTAATTCAGATGAGCAGCTTTTAAGCATGTTTTCCATTAGTGCTGTGGTTTTGAGCATGAAACAGTTTGATTTAGCTTATACATTAATCCATCCACCTACACAGTCTCATACACTGCTGTGAGGTCAATAATGCCACTGAGGTTTACTTTTCCTTTTGAAGCATGGTTTTGTGAATGATGATAGGGCAAGAACTTGATCACAGCAGCTTTGGTTTGCATGAAATCCTGCTTGGTGTGAGGGGTTGTGGCATCAGTCATTGGATATGTACAGTTACACAGAAGTCTTTGCAGCATCTCTAATGAATGCTTAGTAGTGTGATTGGATGATAGTTCGTTGGGTCTTTTATAAGTTTTCCTGTCATGACTGGACCAATAGTTTTTGCATTTTTAAGTTGGCGAGGGATTTTTCTGCCATCCTGTATTTGAATTTAAAATTGTAGTAGCCACTGTTGTGCTTTCCTTTCTAGTTGGTTAATAAACTGGTAAACATACCATCCAATGCAGCAGCTTTCCAGTTTTTGAGGGATTTGATTGCTGCTTCAAATTCATGCTTTGTGAATGGTAAGGAGATATTATGTTCTTCTATTTTTTTTTCTCTCTTGTTCTTGAGATTTTTCTCCATTTCTTTCTCGAAGAAGGGATCAACTTGTACATTTTCTGCACATTTCTTTATGTGTAGTGCTACTTGGTAAGCTGTAGTGCTTGATTCCTGGTTCGGGATGACTGTTGCCCCACCCACTTTCCTTGGGAGGTGTTCCTACAGCTGTTAGTGAAATCTCAGATTTTCTGTAGTTCCTCTCCATCTTTCTATGCCTGATTCATAAATACATTGTAGTAACCCGGGTTGCCTGTTCTTCGATACTCTCTGTGCAACTATTCTGCCTCCTTGTCCCAACAGGGGTTGTATTTATTTATTTATTTATTTAATATAATAGAGGGAAAAATTCCACGTGGGAAAAATATTTATTTATTTTACACGTCTAGTTCTGTAGAACCATATTGAGGAGCAAATATCCAAGTTCATGCAATGTGTCAGTACATGAAATTACAACACAAAAGTAATAAAAGATGAATTAAAATGTTTATGAACCCAAAAAGACAAGTCATAAGTTTCAGTAAACGCAATCAACAATATAACATAGGAATCTACTTAGTGTTTCAAGGCACTCCTCGACAGAATAGGAGTGACCCATGAGCAAACTCTTCAGTTTTGATTTGAAAGTGGGTGGACTTCTGCTAAGATCTTTGAATTCTTGTGGTGGCTTACTGAAAATGTATACTGCAGTATACTGCACACCTTTCTGCACAAGAGTCAAGGAAGTGCGATCCAAATACAGATTGGATTTCTGCCTAGTATTAACTCAGTGAATCAGTGAAAGCTGCTGTTTCTTGGGAATAAGCTGATAGTGTTAATGAGAAATGACAGTAAAGTATATATATATATATATATATATATATATATATATATATATATATATAAAACAAAGATGATGTGACTTACCAAATGAAAGTGCTGGCAGGTCGACAGACACACAAACGAACACAAACATACACACAAAATTCTAGCTTTCGCAACCAACAGTTGCCTCGTCAGGAAAGAGGGAAGGAGAGGGAAAAACGAAAGGATTTGGTATATTGATAATTTTCACTTATGGACTGTCTGACAGCAACTGAATAAAACACAATTTTAGTGCCACACGCGTTTCGCCTTTATTTTCTGCAAGGCATCATCAGTGGCAGGTTGCGTGGACAGTTTCTTACATATTACGCTCCTGTTGCATTTTTGGTGTTGTTCTTCTTTCTATGAGTGCCAATTTGCTGTTTTTTCCACATTCCACAGCACTATGCACTGAACGCTTGTTTTAATGCCAAACAAGCGTTCAGTGCATAGTGCTTTGGAATGTGGAAAAAACAGCAAATTGGCACTCATAGAAAGAAGAACAACACCAAAAATGCAACAGGAGCGTAATATGTAAGAAACTGTCTACGCAACCTGCCACTGATGATGCCTTGCAGAAAATAAAGGCGAAACGCGTATGGCACTAAAATTGTGTTTTATTCAGTTGCTGTCAGACGGTCCATAAGTGAAAATTATCAATATACCGTAGTATTACGCGCAACTGAGGAGGACAGGACCACAAAAGTTGAAGAAAGGATTTGGGTTTTAAGGGAGAGGGTAAGGAGTCATTCCAGTCCCGGGAGCGGAAAGACTTACCTTAGGGGGGAAAAAGGGACTCGCGCACACACACACATATCCATCCACACATATACAGACACAAGCAGACATATTTAAAGACAAAGAGTTTGGGCAGAGATGTCACCCTCTCCAAACCTTCCAGGAATTTCTGACTTCCAGCCTTGCCTCTCAATCCTTCTTAAAAAACCTTAATCCTACTCCCAACATCACCACTGCTGAAGCCCAGGCTATCCGTGATCTGAAGGCTGACCGGTCCATCGTCATTCTTCCGGCGGACAAGGGTTCCACGACTGTGGTACTTGATCGTCGGGAGTATGTGGCTGAGGGACTGCGTCAGCTTTCAGACAACACCACATACAAAGTTTGCCAAGGTAATCCCATTCCTGATGTCCAGGCAGAGCTTCAAGGAATCCTCAGAACCTTAGGCCCCCTACAAAACCTTTCACGTGACTCCATCAACCTCCTGACCCCACCGACACCCCACACCCCTACCTTCTACCTTCTTCCTAAAATTCACAAACCCAATCATCCCGGCCGCCCCATTGTAGCTGGTTACCAAGCCCCCACAGAACGTATCTCTGCCTACGTAGATCAACACCTTCAACTCATTACATGCAGTCTTCCATCCTTCATCAAAGACACCAACCACTTTCTCAAACGCCTGGAAGCCTTACCCAATCCATTGCCCCCAGAAACCATCCTTGTAACCATTGATGCCACTTCCTTATACTCAAATATCCCGCACGTCCAGGGCCTTGCTGCGATGGAGCACTTCCTTTCACGCCGATCACCTGCCACCCTACCTAAAACCTCTTTCCTCATTACCTTAGCCAGCTTCATCCTGACCCACAACTTCTTCACTTTTGAAGACCAGACATACCAACAATTAAAGGGAACAGCCATGGGTACCAGGATGGCCCCTTCGTACGCCAACCTATTCATGGGTCGCTTAGAGGAAGCCTTCTTGGTTACCCAGGCCTGCCAACCCAAAGTTTGGTACAGATTTATTGATGACATCTTCATGATCTGGACTCACAGTGAAGAAGAACTCCAGAATTTCCTCTCCAACCTCAACTCCTTTGGTTCCATCAGATTCACCTGGTCCTACTCCAAATCGCATGCCACTTTCCTTGATGTTGACCTTCACCTGTCCAATGGCCAGCTTCACATGTCCGTCCACATCATACCCACCAACAAGCAACAGTACCTCCATTACGACAGCTGCCACCCATTCCACATAAAACGGTCCCTTCCCTACAGCCTAGGTCTTCGTGGCAAACGAATCTGCTCCAGTCCGGAATCCCTGAAGCATTACACCAACAACCTGACAACAGCTTTCGCATCCCGCAACTACCCTCCCGACCTGGTACAGAAGCAAATAACCAGAGCTACTTCTTCATCCTCTCAAACCCAGAACCTCCCACAGAAGAACCACAAAAGTGCCCCACTTGTGACAGGATACTTTCCGGGACTGGATCAGATTCTGAATGTGGCTCTCCAGCAGGGATACGACTTCCTCAAATCCTGCCCTGAAATGAGATCCATCCTTCATGAAATCCTCCCCACTCCACCAAGAGTGTCTTTCCGCCGTCCACCTAACCTTCGTAACCTCTTAGTTCATCCCTATGAAATCCCCAAACCACTTTCCCTACTCTCTGGCTCCTACCCTTGTAACCGCCCCTGGTGTAAAACCTGTCCCATGCACCCTCCCACCACCACCTACTCCAGTCCTGTAACCCGGAAGGTGTACACAATCAAAGGCAGAGCCACGTGTGAAAGCACCCACGTGGTCTACCAACTGACCTGCCTACACTGTGATGCATTCTATGTGGGAATGACCAGCAACAAACTGTCCATTCGCATGAATGGACACAGGCAGACAGTGTTTGTTGGTAATGAGGATCACCCTGTGGCTAAACATGCCTTGGTGCACGGCCAGCACATCTTGGCGCAGTGTTACACCGTCCGGGTTATCTGGATACTTCCCACCAACACCAGCCTATCCGAACTCCGGAGATGGGAACTTGCTCTTCAATATATCCTCTCTTCCCATTATCCACCAGGCCTCAATCTCCGTTAATTTCAAGTTGCCGCCACTCATACCTCGCCTGTCATTCAACAACATCTTTGCCTCTGCACTTCTGCCTTGACTGACATCTCTGCCCAAACTCTTTGTCTTTAAATATGTCTGCTTGTGTCTGTATATGTGTGGATGTGTGTGTGTGTGTGTGTGTGTGTGTGTGTGTGTGTGTGTGTATGTGTGTATACCCGTCCCTTTTTCCCCCTAAGGTAAGTCTTTCCGCTCCCGGGACTGGAATGACTCCTTACCCTCTCCCTTAAAACCCAAATCCTTTCGTTTTTCCCTCTCCTTCTCTCTTTCCTGACGAGGCAACTGTTGGTTGCGAAAGCTAGAATTTTGTGTGTATGTTTGTGTTCGTTTGTGTGTCTGTCGACCTGCCAGCACTTTCATTTGGTAAGTCACATCATCTTTGTTTTTAGGTATATTTTTCCTACGTGGAATGTTTCCTTCTATTGTAACCATATATATATATATAAAGAAAGATGTATTTAAAAAGAAAGATGATGAGACTTACCCAACAAAAGCGCTGGCAGGTCGATAGACACACAAATAAACACAAACATACACACAAAACTCTAGCTTTCGCAACCAAAGGTTGCCTCGTCAGGAAAGAGGGAAGGAGAAGGAAAGACAAAAGGATATGGGTTTTAAGGGAGAGGGTAAGGAGTCATTCCAATCCCGGGAGCGGAAAGACTTACCTTAGGGGGAAAAAAGGAGACACAAGCAGACATTTGTAAAGGCAAAAGCCTTTACAAATGTCTGCTTGTGTCTTGTATGTATGGATGGATATGTGTGTGTGTGTGCGAGTGTATACCTGTCCTTTTTTCCCCCTAAGGTAAGTCTTTCCGCTCCCGGGATTGGAATGACTCCTTACCCTCTCCCTTAAAACCCATATCCTTTTGTCTTTCCTTCTCCTTCCCTCTTTCCTGACGAGGCAACCTTTGGTTGCTAAAGCTAGAGTTTTGTGTGTATGTTTGTGTTTATTTGTGTGTCTATCGACCTGCCAGCGCTTTTGTTGGGTAAGTCTCATCATCTTTCTTTTTAAATATATTTTTCCCACGTGGAATGTTTCCCTCTATTATATTCATAAAAAGAAAGATGATGAGACTTACCAAACAAAAGCACTGGCAGCCCAATATTAACCTTCATGCCTCACCAGGAACAAATAACAGAACCAATAAAGAAGAGCTTGTTAGTGGAGCTATCCCATACTTTGAGACACACAGTGTGTGATGTAATAATGAGGGGAAATTTTAATTGTGTTGTAAGTTTGGCAGGCACAGCAGGATCAACATCTAATTGTGGCCCCTTAAATAACATGTATGGAGGATCAAAACTGACAGATGTCATAGATTGAGCTATCATAGATGTCATAGATAGCCATCAAGCGATCCCACTATATGTTCATATCTCCTCTGTCAGCCTCAAGACTGGACAGATTTTATACCACGATAGGAATAGCTGTACAGGACTATGAGTAATCACCATCAGCTTCTTGAATCACCATACAGTTTTAAAATAATATGTTTACCCCAGCCCTAAGTAATGGGAAAGGGATACTGGAAGTTAAACAGTAACCTACTCAATGTTGAGTGGGTAAAAACAGTTTTCTGTGAATGTTATCAAACATGTGTTTGTTGGAAGCAGTTCTTTGATAGCATTCTTGAATGGTGGGATCAACTGGTGAAAATTGGGATTCGTAAACATTCAGAAATATAATGTATAGGATCAGTGATACTAGAAGGAAAAACATCGAATTCCATTATGCGATTGTTCAAGGACTTCAAGAACAACTGAATAACAGAGAAGACAGATTTTGTGAATTGAAGAAATTCATGAAGAGGCTCATAGAACTACAGGAAAAAGAACTTGAAGGTAAAATAATCTCTTGGAAAGAGATACATTCCAGAGGAGCAATGGAGTATCTTTCACCTCAGCAGGGAACGGAAACAGTGCAGACATAGTTACCGAAAATCTGACGTCTTCCAATGAGAAAGACACCGCTACTATGAAGATCTTAGAGACATTTCTGGAGACTCTTTGAACAACCATCAGATCGTACCAAGATAACAAATTTGCTACAACACTGCATGACTTCCCTCACTGACGAAAATGACACTATGTTGATAGAGTCCATATCCGAAGAAGAAATTGAAGGCCTTGTAAAGGAAATGAGAGTCCAGACATTAATGGCATACCATATTAATTTTATGAAGTCTTGTGGTCATCTATCAAAGAAGAATTGACAGAGCTCATGAAAGAGAAACAGAGTGGGTCAAGTATGTTCAGAATATGAACCAGAAATTACAGTCCTTGTTCCCAGTAGTCTGAAACCAAGAAGAATAACTGATTAAAAGGCAAAAACTCTTTTATGTTCCGACTCAAAAATGATAGTGCACATAATAGCCGCAAGACTCAAAAAATACTCTTCCAGAGATAATTGGGTCTGGTCAGATATGTAGTGTTCCCAACAGTGCCATGGGTGGGCTTGTCTCTCTGGGAGACCAGACTTTCTAATTCATGGATGTAGCAAACTGGAACAGTAGGCTTGTTGAACATGACCTAGAAAATGCCTTTGACAAATTCGGTCGCCAATGTCTAAGGAATGTTGTGCAACAATGTACTTTCCCACAGGCCACAATAAATCTGCTGCTGCCAGACTGGAATCCAATGGTCTCCAAAATACTAATAAATAGCCACTTCATGGGAGAATTCTCAATTTGGCCACCTAGAGGGAGAATTCACAATTCAGTGCACAGTCCAACAGGGATGCCAATTATCCATGATATTGTGTATAATTTCCTTGGAACCAAGATCTGTTTGATCAAGTACCAGATCTCTGGAATAAATGTTGATGTTCAAACATTCACCATTAATGCTTATGCCAATGATTCAACATAAAGACACTGGGAAGATATTAGAAATAATCTATTCTTATAAGGAAGCAGGAAGAGGAACAATAAACAACAACAAAACGTGGCTCCTATGGTTGAACAGAACTTCGCAACTCACACCACACCCCTTCACAGAACATGATGAGAGGAAGTACTTGGTGTCAAACTGAAGAAGAACATGAATGAATTGATTCAGGATAATTCCAAATCAGTGGTGGAGAAAGTACGAGGTGCCTGTATAATGAACAGCACTAGAAACTTAAATGTGCTGTACAGCTCAAATAATACCCATAAAGTGAAGATATATTGCTTAAATAAAGAAATAAATGGGAAGCTTCATCTAGATACAGGTGCTACTCCCTGTAGCCAGAGGACAGCTAAAAAAATCATCAAATGAAGGTGGATTAGGCTTAATAGATTGAGAGAGAAAATGCACAGCCCTCCATTAAAAATCTGATAAAATCCTTGCACAACCAACAAGTTAGTCAGACTTATTCAGACTTATTGATGGCTACATGGGGAATTAGGACAAGAAGTAAAACTTGGTGACAGCCACCTGCATATGTTACTCACACTCTTAAAATCACAGTAGGAATTGTAGAAAAACTCCCAAATGAAAAGACTTCACCACAAAAAAGGTTTTGGGAGAACTACAGAAAGAAACAATACATACACCCGTCAGCCAAATAAAACATAAAGATCTTAATTGGAAGCTGGTGTGGCCTAACTTTTCAGATGGGACTACAAAGTCCAATGTTGCTCTCGGCCACTTACATGTTCTTAAATGATCAGTTTTCAACAGCACCACTGTGTCACCACCTGAGACACATGGGAAACCCTTATTGTGAACGTTGTGGCTTGACTGATACAGTGCTGCACTGAACAGTAGGCTGTTCATAGGCTTATGTAGGTGGATTAAATTTCAATGTGCAATGCTGTTAACAACAACAATGGCTGAAATTAACACCAAGAAGGTAATGTACATGGATTTCAAAATGTTCCCATCTTCAAAGAAGAGAACAATTACGTGGCTTATATATTCCTATATAAACTACGTCATCAATGATGGAGGTGAATCTGTAACTGAATTCATACTATACCTGCACTGAGAAAGGGAAAAAATAGTCAGAACATCTGGAAAAGGGAAAAATTTGGCGTATTCATATACCTTTGTTTATAAAAACAATGATGTTTAAAAAGGAAAACAATAAACAAATAATTTTCAGAGGAAGTCAGAGTTTATGTATAGGTATAGCTTAGTTCCCTTATTTCAGATACAGTCAGAACAAAATTTTAATTCTTCTTAAAATGCCCCGAATTTATTATTAACTACTCTTAAGAAGAAGAAGAAGAAGAAGAAGAAGGAGCTTTTGGTTCTAGATGAAGTTGAAGTTTTTAGTTAAATCTAAAAAATAAAAATTAAGTTATTTAAGGAAACTTGAATACAACTGAAAGAAACTAGCTGATGAAGGCATAGTTTTGTGAGCACAAGGATGGGTGGTAGGGTTGGGTGGAGGCCTGTGGGTAAGAAAAGACACAATGAATGGCACAGTAACCTGTCATGTAGAAGGTCGTAGGTTCAAAAGTTTTGATACACAGCGTCGTTGTTGTTCTTTTTTTTCCCCTCTAAATATTTGATTAGAATTTTTATTCAGTTAATTAATTTAAATCTAATTTTTTTTAATTTCTAATACTTTGCCACATTGTTTTCACCATCGTATTGACTTTTTTATTTGCCCTCATTTGTCTTCCTAACATTGTTTTCTTTTCATTTGGGATCTGCCAGTATTGTCTATAATATACAACAAAGTACCAACCAGGACTGTTCATCAATTGGTAAAGCAGCAATTTATGTAGATAGTTTGAGGATAGTTTCAGGTAACCAGTGAATGATAGTGAAAAATTACAGTTTTGTTTTTTAGCGCTAAAACTAAAATTTTTCCGTCTTGAGTTTGCTTGTGACACTAGCTTTATCGCCATGAACAAAGCAGTCATGATTTTAGTTTTGCCGCTGATTATTGACAGCCATTTTATAGGACACATTGCACATCATGAGGTTGTGGTAGGTTAGGACACGAGTTTAAATTCGGGGCTACAAAAGTATCGCCTGCTGCAATTCTGTCATTGGTCACTAAAAATTAGCTGTCAATGGAGAATCTCACATTTTCATCACTCCATGTGGCAGCCACTTCCAACATTGCTCCACGTTACACATTAATGGCATTTGTGAAGTGACCACTATGTTTGTGCGTCACCTATAACTGAGTGGTAGCCAGCAGCCAATGTGGCAACACTGTAGTTACAGGTGACAGATGTCAACTGTCAAATAATTTTAATTGGACTATACATAAGATACAGTGGGGGAAAACTGAGAGTTGGAATTAGAATAGATTAATCTGCTAAACGTGATTCAGTCGCATGTGGAGTGCACAATACAACATTACCTTCCATGGAGGGAAAAGCAACTATGTACTACTCCTTTGTACTAGTCACTGGAATCACAGGATGTGGACACATTCAGCATTTATATTGGAGCTGCAGTCTAGGGGTGTGTTTCCCCAGCTTCAAACTCTGTGCCATTCTTTTAATGGCTCCTCTTTGCCATTGATGCCTGCCTGACATAACTTAGCCATTCTGATCATCTCTGCTGACCCAGTCGCTTAACCTCTTTGAAACCTGGTGTTTATCTCCTACTGATCTCTTCTGTGGCATAGAAGTGTTCCCTTTTGGGAACCTGTCACCAGTCTGTCTTATTCTATCTTCTAGTCCCTGGTATTACATCTTGGATCTCACAGCACAGTAAAATTAAGTATACTAATCTGTTATCTTAACTATTCCTTCATCCACTTATAAACTCGAAATTTGTTTGGGCAAAAGTGTGATGTCTGCAATTGCTACATGGCTCCTGCTTGAGAGTTTCTGTCAAAACTCTATTAAGTCTGTCAAAAGATTGGACTTGATGATTCCAACTTGCCTTAGGGTTTCTGTTACTTAGAACTTATGGATGAGTAATACAGTGGTTAAAACAAATTTTGCATATTGCAAAACTTTAATACTGAACATTGTGATCAAGAAATAAGTTATAATATGAATACATTGGTTTGTCTGTAATGTAATTCTAGCAGAAACAGTCCATGTTTCTACCATTGGGGGCCAGTATGTGCAGTCTATGGCAACAGTGACACCTGTAAACATTGCAGTACTTGTGCTGTGCGTCGTCATAAGAGTTGTGTTGCTTTGGGATGGTCTGGCAACAGTAATGTATGATATGAGGCTTTGAATAGTCACTCTAATGGAGCAGAGTGTAAGACAGGTGTACATTGCAGTGAATGTTACTGTGAACAAAAGTGATATCTCTAGAACCTGGAACAAGTTTCCAGTGACAGGGGCACCTTCCTTGTGGAACATAGAATTTGTTAAATGGAATGGCCTCCATGTTTTCCAGATCTCGACTGCATTGAGAACGCATGACCCATGCTAAAATGTGCCGTTTGCAATCGCCCTCTCCTACCGGAGAGCTTACAGGGCATCATAGAGGCTGCTGTGGAGGCATGGGACTGTAGACCACAGGCTTATCTGGACATTACAGCAAGAAGTATGTGTAACCAAACATGAAAATGTCTCCAGTTAGGAGGAGGCCAGTTGGTTCACGATCAATGTATCATGCAAGATGACATAATAAAGATGTTGTTGTGGTCTTCAGTCCAGAGACTTCCCTCAGGGGGCTCAGCATTCGTTTGCTGGGTACGGGCTTGGCGAACCCGGGGTCCTCGAGCTGTGGACTGGTGTGCGCCGCCAGTCTGCTGATACCGTAAGCTCTGGGCATGCTTCAGCGACCACCGTGTGGCACAACGGTGGAACATTGTGTGCCGTAGGGACCGGGGATCTTGGCTTGATTGCCTGGATCGCGAGGACGGTACATACCGCTATAAAAAACCCTTCAATCTTAAGGTGTGCTGTGCGCCGATAAGATGCATGGCTGTTGAGGTGGAACAGTCGCTAGTGGGCAACCTCTGGGGAACCTGCCGCACCTCAGTTGTACAAGGCTTATCCAGGCATGCGGGGCTCTGTCTGGATGGACATAAGATTCCCTAGCTGCTCGTGGGACGACCATGGATACCACGAATTCTTCTTCTTTTCCTCCTCCTAATTTTTCGCTGGCCGGTGGGATGGGTGGACTGCTGGTAGGCACTACCACCCAATCAAACAATAGGGCTAGGTTAGCCAGTCCTCCTGACTCAGGCGTCAGCAAACATACAGCAGTTCAGAGTAACAGAGCACATACTGATAACCAGAATGTGTTTTTAATAATAAAAAGGAAAGAGGGTTCCTTTGAAAAGGTTTCGCCGTTCTATATCCAAAAGGGTCTAGAAGGAATAGCGGGAACTTTAAAATCAGTGAAGCGTTTACGGAATGGGACACTGCTTGTTGAAACATCAACTTCTCACCAAGCAGTTAACCTTCAAACAGCTAAAAGCTTGGGGGAATACACAATCGATACAGAGCTTCACAGCACCCTGAACTCCAGTAAGGGTGTTGTTACCTGTAGGGATCTCGTTGACATTCCTGTAGAAGAATTAAAGAGTGAGTGGGCTCAGGAGGGAATTGTTGATGTTCAGAACATCATGAGAAGGGTGGATGGGAACCTGGTGAAATCTGACTCCTTCGTTCTTGCTTTCAATACCCCCAAACTCCCAGAACACATCAAGGCAGGATTTCTTCGACTAAACGTACAGTCGTATGTCCCAAACCCAATGCGCTGTTTTAAGTGCCAGTGTTTTGGACATACAACTCTAGGGTGTAAAGGAGATGCAATGTGTGGCAACTGTAGTAAGGCTGCCCATGACGGAGTTGACTGTTCGTCTCCTGTCAGATGTATAAACTGTTCTGAAAGCCACCCTGTTTGGAGTGGGGACTGTAGAATCTTCCTAGAGGAACGTAAAATACAAGAAATAAAAACAACTAAGCGTATCACCAACAGTGAAGCCAAAAAGATCTTTAAGGTCATGCAGCCCCCCACATTTGTTACGTCTTTTGCCTCCATTGTTCAGAAGCTGCCTCCAAAAGTCAATGCATCTACACAGACGGAGGTTGTTAGTGTTGGCACGAACACCTGCACATGTCAATGCACTTGCAAGGCAGCAAGTGCATCACAGCCTGTAGCCCCTCCTCGAACAGCAGAGAAAGGTACAGTAGCTAACACTGAAGAGACCCAGGCATCTCCGATGACTGAGGCTGTTCCAAAGTCCAGAATGGTCATAAACACCGCAACTCCAGTTCCAGCAAAGCCCCCTAAACAAAGGAAAACACACGTCAAGCAGCACCAACAGATTAAATCGGCTGGTAAACCCTCGGATCATGTTAATGTGGTCCCACCAGACGCTTCATCAGACTCTTTCCCAGAACTGATGGAGTCTGAGAATATGGGGCAATCATCTCGCCCCAAGACTGAGCCTCCACCCGCTGTAGTCTCCCCACCTCGGCAGAAAGAGAGGCAGAAAATAAAACTGCCGTGATGGCTCCCATATTACAATGGAACCTGCAAGTGTTCAGGACACGTGTGGAGGAACTACGTCTATTGATTCAGGATAGAGCTATGTGTGTATGTCTGCAAGAGACAAATTTCAGTGAAACATACACCCCTGAGCTACGTGGTTATGTCCTCCACAAAAAGGACGACCTGAGTGGACAGAGAGCTCGAGGAGGAGTAGGTATCTTCGTCAACACTGACTACCACTCCTCCCCTCTCTCCCTCACGACGAATTTACAGGCAGTTGCAATATTAGTACATGTGCGTCATATGCTGACTGTATGTTCACTTTACCTGCCCCCACATGATGTGCTCGACGAAGAGGCTCTCAGTGATCTTCTTACACAGCTCCCCCACCCCTTCATCCTCTGTGGTGATTTTAATGCACACAATATGCTTTGGGGCTCTGTGAGTACTTGCCCCAGGAGCAATCAAGAGGCTTCTTCTGTCTTCCAGTGCCTATTTGCTAAATACAGGTCAAAGCACGCATTTTTGCATTGCAACTGGGTCGTTCTCTGCCATTGATCTATCGCTTTGCTCTCCAGCCATCGCCCACACTGCTGAATGGGAAGTGGTTGATGAGTTACACGGCAGCGATCACTTCCCCATCTGGATTCACCTGCCACATGCAGTGCAACCGGAAAGGAAACCTCCTTGATGGGTGCTCAGTAGAGCCAACTGGGCACTGTATAGTCAGCTAGCCCAGTTTGAACATCGGGTCAGTGTCCAGGAATGGATGGATCATATTACTGAAGTGATCCACCGTGCCAGTGAAGCGTCCATCCCACAGTCCATGGGACAACCGAAGCGGCAGCCTGTCCCTTGGTGGAGCGACGAATGCCGCTCTGCAATCAGGGCTAGGCGGACAGCTCTGCGTAGGTTCAAATGCCGGCCAACTGTAGAGAACCTTGCAGCCTTTCGGGTGGCAAGGGCAAAGTGTCGTCAGATTATACGAGAGAGCAAGAAGAGGTCATGGCAGCAGTTCCTGAACACCATTAATCGTTCTACATGAAGTTCCATTGTATGGGAGACCATCAGGAGGATTTCTGGGAGAGGTGGGAGGTGCCCTATGGCTGCTATAATGTGGAATGGTACTCTCCAAACGACCCCAAAAGATATTGCCCAGTCTATGGCGACTCATTTTGCAGCTATTACTGCAACCGCCAGTCAGAATCCAGCTTTCCAGCCCCACAGAGTGGCTGCTGAGAGGAGCAGTTTCGACTTCTGCTCACCCAATACAGAAGAGTACAACTGCCCATTTTCCATGTGGGAACTGGATTCTGCATTGTGTGGGGCTCGTGATACATCCCCTGGTCAGGATAGAATCCACTATAGCATGCTGCGGCACCTCACAGGGAGAAATAAAGAAATCCTCCTCCGACTTTTCAGTCTTGTTTGGATGTCCGGTCACTTCCCCGACTCGTGGCGTGAAGCAATTTTAATTCCTCTTTTAAAACCTGGGAAAGACCGCACGTGCCCGGGTAGTTACCGTAGTGTTGCCCTCACTAGCTGTGTGAGAAAGACCTTGGAGTGGATGGTCAACCGCCGTCTTGTCTGGATGTTAGAATCCAGACAACTCTGTAGTCACTTTCACTCTGTAGTCACCTTTGATAACCTGGCCCTCCTGGAGGCGGCTATACAACAGGTTTCCTGCACCAGCATCACCTGTTGGGAATATTTTTTGACATTGAAAAGGCATACGACACTACTTGGAGGCATCTTATCATCAGGCAGCTCCACGAATGGGATTTTCATGGATGTCTTCCCAATTTTATTCGGTCCTTCCTGTCGCCACGTTATTTTCGGTACCGAGTCGGAGACGTACTGTCTAGTCACTTTGAACAAGAGAATGGTGTCCCTCAAGGTAGTGTTTTTAAGTGTGACGGTCTTTGCTATTGCTATTAATAGTATTACGTCTGTCGTGAAAAGTCCTGTGCAGTGTTCCTTGTTTGTGGACAATTTCTCTGTATTTTGCTCTTCTTTAAGCCTTGCAACGACGACTCGTCAGTTGCAACTCACTCTGCGACGTTTGGATGAATGGACACAGAAGAGTGGTTTTAAGTTTTTAACTGATAAGTCAGTGTGTGTTCTTTTTAACCGTTCTCATTCCATTTTTGACTTGCCTGAGTTGAGGATGAGGGACACCGTTCTGAATTTTAAAGACACGATGAAGTTTCTGGGCCTCACTTTTGATTCTAAGCTACACATTAAGAAACTGAAAAAACGGTCTCTTAAGGCGCTGTCTATTTTAAAATGTCTTAGTCACCACACATGGGAGCAGATAGGACTTGTCTGCTCCGGTTTTACAGAGCCTTTGTGCGGTCCTGGCTTGATTATGGATGCACGGCGTATGGGTCTGCAAGACCCACTTATTTGAAGCTGTTGGATGTGGTGCACCTTAAGGGCTTTCGGTTGGCCACTGGGGCGTTCAGAACGAGCCACATACCGAGCCTCTGTGCAGAGGCAGGTGAACTGCCACTTCACCACTGGCAGTGTCTACTAATGGTGTGCCAGGCTATAAAACATTATACACACCATACACACCTGCATACCACACTGTTGCTCGGCCTCCACTGGAAAGGCTTTTTAGCAACTGGCAACGAGCAACAAGACCCTATGGGATTCGTGCAAAGGATTGCATTTTAGAGATGGGGTGTGGCTGGTTTTAATGTTTCATGTCGAGGTTGGAGCAGATATCCACCTTGGCTCCTCCAGAGGCCCAGACTGATTTTAGATTTGGCAAATTTTAAGAAAGACAGTACCACAGATTTTACTTTCAAATTATTTTTTTTTTAGATAGGCGTCATGATTTTACAGTAGTCTACACTAATGGATCCCAACAGGGGGATTCTCTTGGCTGCTCAGTAGTGTTCCTCGAATGTGTCATCAGGATTCGCCTTCCCCAGGAATACACTGTTTTTTTCCGCAGAACTTTACGTGATCCTGAAGGCACTGGAGCAGATACGGTGTACTCAGGGCAAACACTTCCTAATTTGCTCTGACTCACTGAGCGCATTACAGTTATTGCAGAACCTGTACCCAGCAGAGAAGTTGAAACAGCTGATTTACGACCAACTGTACATCCTCCAACAACAGGGCAAGCAATTGTCCTTTTGCTGGGTCCCAGGGCATGTGGGCATACGGGGAAATGAACAAGCTGATCGAGCTGCCAAGGACACCTGCAGATTACCGGAGGTGACGCAATGTTCTATTCCTTCGCAAGGTGTCGTTTCTGTGCTGCGGCAGAAGTCTATGCAATTGTGGGAGGAGGAATGGCTGATGGTGAGGGAAAATAAGCTGCGGTTGGTGAAACCCACCATCCAGCTGTGGTGTTCCTCCTGCTGGTCACCTAGGCGGGACGAAGTGACCCTTACACATCTTCACATAGGGCACTGTCCTCTTGCGCATGCCTTCTTACTACATCGAGAGGAACCCCCACTGTGTGATGCCTGTGGCGTATGAATCACTGTACGCCACATTTTAGCTGAGTGTGATTTATATCGTACTGTCAGGGCGGAAGTTAATATTAGTGGGGATCTGCTCTCGATTTTAGCCGGTGACGAGGCAAGTGTCAAGGAAGTTTTAAGGTACTATGATGTTTCTGGGCTTCAGCCTAAAATTTTAGGTTGGAATTTTTAGTGTGTTGCCGAGTGGCTGACCACTCCTTTTTATTCTTGTAATAGGCCAGTTCCAAACACGTGCTATGTGTTTTATTTTAACCCCTTCCCCTACATTCTCTTGCAGTTCTCCTCTTTACGTGCTGCTTTCCACTTTGCTACTGTTGTCGTGCACACTGCCTATGTAGACTGTCACCTTTAATTTTAGTCTTATTTTTGCACTTGCTGCATTTTAGTGACACTCGTCTGTTGTTGTTTCTGTTTGGGCGCTAAAGACTACACTGTTGAGTGCCCATAACACCATATCCATCCATCCACAGTCCAGAGACTGGTTTGATGCAGCTCTCCATGCTGCTCTATCCTGTGCAAGCTTCTTCATCTCCCAGTACCTACTTGCAACCTACATCCTTCTGAATCTGTTTAGTGTATTCATTTCTTGGTCTCCCTCTACGATTTTTACCCTCCACGCTGCCCTCCAATACTAAATTGGTGATCCCTTGATGCCTCAGAATATGTCCTACCAATCGATCCCTTCTTCTAGTCAAGTTTTGGCACAAATTTCTCTTCTCCCCAATTCTATTCAGTACCACCTCATTCGTTACGTGATCTACCCATCTAATCTTCAGCATCCGTCTGTAGCACCACATTTCGAAAGCTTTTATTCTCTTTTTGTCTAAACCATTAAGATATAATGATATTGTAAGGTTTAAAATAATATAATGGAAATGTGCTTATCTTCTTTATTTTTGTTTTATTACTCTGCCTGACAAAACAAAATCACTTTTGTTTCCTATTATGTCCAGTAGTGACACAGAATATACATCATTTTTCATAGGGAACTACAGCAGTATGCTGATGAAATGTTTCAAGGTGGATTTAGTCATAATTGAAGTTCAAACTGTAAAAGCTTATTCTAATATTTTGAAATTTGTATTGTGGTTTGTTTTAACATGCATTGCCAGTCTCCAATACAGTTGTTACAACTAACACTATGCCAACAGTCGACTTGCTTGGAATCAAAGGTTTCTTATTTTGCCTATTCTGAATCTGGAATCATTCATAGGCAGGTGCATAATGCACTGTGTGCCAAATTGCAGTTACGACTCATTCATTGCAATTAAAAATTAGTATTATAAATTTCCAACAAACTTCCAGAAGTAGTGTTACCATTATTTCACTGTGATGCAATACAGAGCTACAGAAAAGTGTAGCTTTGTTTTTATTTTCATACTAAATCTGCCAGTGCTTGTTGATAAATTTCCATTTTGTATTACATTGAAATAAAATCTAAATGTTTTATTGCAGTTTGTTAACAATTTGACCACTGATGTTTATTTCCAGGTAGTGGATACAATCTCTCCATTATTAAATTAGATGGGTGCATTGAATCAGCAGTTTGGGAAACCGTTACAAAGAATATACCAGAAGCTGCGATCAAAAATTTGAATGGACCTATTATGTGCTTTTCATTACCTTTGAAGAGCACATCTAAGTTTCCTAGTCTGTTCGATGTATTAGAAGCTAACAAAAATACTCTCAAAATTGGTGGAATTGGTGTATCACTTACAACAATGGAGGAAGTATTTCTGAAGTAAGTAAACACTCCATGTGATTGATTGAATTGTGACACTTGCCCAGACAACATTAATAGTAAGCAACTGTCATAGGTTTTTAGTGACACACATCATAGTTTAAAGAAAAAGTTTAATACTTATCCATTTCATGTATGTGCCCTTGCCTTGATATTTTCATAGCAAATAACATCACAAATAGTGTACATAATTTTCTGACTGCAATATCCTCGTATTTTTACCATATTGTGTTTTACTATATTTAATAACAACCACTTCAGAACTTGGAACCCTCCTTATAAATTAGGAACAGTTACAGGCGTGTGTCAGTGTGAAATGTGGTTTTAACCTGTCAGATATGTTCAGTTAATTTCAGTTCAGGCTCAGGACTGAAACTAACATTTCATTCCTCTATTTGAGAACTTCTTATCTTACAAACACCCAAGTCCATTTGGTATCTCATTTGGTTTATTCTGCATTTCCTATTTCAAACTGTAATGTAAACCCACTTTTATGTTCCTGGAATTAATGTTTTCCCACCCTTTACAACAGTTTTCTTTCTCCCACCAAATTTCCTATGCTCACAGTGTTGTTTCAGGCCTATTTTTTTTGTTAACATATTTATAATTTTCCTGTGATTTATGCTTTATGAAACAATGTTTGTTGTGAAAAAACGAACATAATTGACTTCAAAAGATTTTCAAGCAATGAACTGGGAATGTACAGGCAAATTTAAAACCTCAGTTCTTAGACTGACGCAGGAACACTAGTGACACCATAGATGACCCAAGTCAGAGATATCAATAGTGAAACTATGAACTAGCAGGTGAGGTAACATTGACTCTATCCCTCTGTTTTTTGACAAGGGAGAGAACAGGATTCCAAAGAGAGTTTAAACAAAAACCTCCATCCCTGTTTACAAGGTTGCTCGCTAATTTAATCTCAACTGCCTCCTTAATAACACTGTCCCAATATCTCGGTGTTGTTATATAGCATGGGGTGACCAGTATCCAAGCAATGTTCGGCAATAGCAGATCTGCTTGGCTGCTGTAATCGTGTGTGTGCCGTTTATGCTCAGTACATCGGTCCTCCACAGTCCTGATAGTTTGACCAGTATATGCCATGTCACATCTACAAGGAATGCAATATACACCCTCCTTACGCAAACCAAGATCATCCTTAACACAACCCAAAAGCACTTTAATTTTAGATGGAGATTGGAAAACGCATTTCACATTGTATTTCTGTAAAATACGACTGATCTTGTTGGAAGTGCTTCCTACGTATGGCAAAAAGGCAGTAGAGTTAGGTGTTGACTCAGAATTATCATCAATCACCCGATGCACAGTTGGTTGATAGTGCAATGCACATTCAATCTGTCTATCACTATAACCATTTTGACCAAACATAATTTCAAGATGGGACAGCTCAGCTGGCAAAGTCTTAGCATCGGAAACGACATGTGCCCTGTGTACCAAGGTATGAAGTACACCTTCGTGCTGAGTCGGATGGTGACAACTATTAGCCTGTAAATACAAGTCGGTGTGAGTCAATTCGTGTCAACTGCATGTCCCAATGATCCATTATCCTTCCTCCTAACCAAAACGTCAAGAAAGGGAAGGCAACCATCCTCTTCCACCTCCATCATAAAAAGAATGTTTGGGTGGATCGAGTTCAGATGTTCTAGAAAGGCATTCAGATTCTCCTTACCATGAGGCCAAACAACAGAAGTATCGTCAACATATCTGAAGAAACAGGCGGGTTTCAAAGGCACAAGATTACAGCAGCCAAGTAGATCAGCTATTGCTGAACATTGCTTGGATACTGGTCACCCCGTGCTGTATAACAACACAGAGATATTGACATGCACATCCAACTATTGGGACAGTGTTATTAAGGAGGCAGTTGAGATTAAATTAGCGAGCAACCTTGTAAACAACGATGGAGGTTTTTGATTAAACTTTGTTTGGAATCCTGTTCTCTCCCTTGTCAAAAGAACAGAGAGAAGAGTCAATGTTACCTCACCTGCTAGTTCGGAGTTACACTATCGATATCTCTGACTTTAGTCATCTTTGGTGTCGCTAGTGTTCAGTGTGTGTTGTCATTCCTCCGTAAGTCTAAGAACCAAGGTTTTAAGTTTTTCTGTACATTGCCAGTCCATCGCAGTTTGCCTCGAAAATGGCGGAGTGCACTCCATCCGAAATATCGGTGGTCGCTGAAAATATTACCTGGCTGAATACCCGTAAGTTGTTTGAAAGTTGTATATGCCAGGAGAAACTCAGGTCTCACTTCAAAAGATTTTGACAGTTTGTTGGTGTTCAAATACCTTTTACAAACATTACATGGTTAACCCCCCCCCCCCCCCCCTCCATGAACCAAGAACCTTGGCGTTGGTGGGGAGGCTTGCATGCCTCATCGATACAGATAGCCGTACCGTAGGTGCAAACACAACAGAAGGGTATCTGTTGAGAGGCCAGACAAACTTGTGGTTCCTGAAGAGAGGCAGCAGCCTTTTCAGTAGTTGCAGGGGCAACAGTCTGGATGATTGACTGATCTGGCCTTGCAACACTAACCAAAACGGCCTTGCTGTTCTGGTACTGCGAACGGCTGAAAGCAAGGGGAAACTACAGCCGTAATTTTTCCCGAGGGCATGCAGCTTTACTGTATGATTAAATGATGATGGCGTACTCTTGGGTAAAATATTCCGGAGGTAAAATAGTCCCCCATTCGGATCTCCAGGCGGGGACTACTCAGGAGGACGTTGTTATCAGGAGGAAAAAAACTGGCGTTCTACGGATCGGAGCGTGGAATGTCAGATCCCTTAATCCGGCAGGTAGGTTAGAAAATTTAAAAAGGGAAATGGATAGATTAAAGTTAGATATAGTGGGAATTAGTGAAGTTCGGTGGCAGGAGGAACAAGACTTCTGGTAAGGTGAATACAGGGTTATAAATACAAAATCAAATAGGGGTAATGCAGGAGTATGTTTAATAGTGAATAAAAAAATAGGATTGCGGGTAAGCTATTACAAACAGCATAGTGAATGCATTATTGTGGCCAAGATAGACACGAAGCCCACGCCTACTACAGTAGTACAAGTTTATGTGCCAACTAGCTCTGCAGATGATAAAGAAATTGAAGAACTGTATGATGAGATAAAGGAATTATTCAGGTAGTGAATGGAGACGAAAATTTAATAGTCGTGGGTGACTGGAATTCAAGTGTAGGAAAAGGGAGAGAAGGAAACATAGTAGGTGAATATGGATTGGGGCTAAGAAATGAAAGAGGAAGCCGTCTGGTAGAATTTTGCGCAGAGCATAAATTAATCATAGCTAACACTTGGTTTAAGAATCATGAAAGAAGGTTGTATACACGGAAGAACCCTGGAGATACTAAAAGGTATCAGATAGATTATATAATGGTAAGACAGAGATTTAGGGACCAAGTTTTAAATTGCAAGACATTTCCAGGGGCAGATGGTTACTCTGACCACAATCTATTGGTTATGAACTGTAGATTAAAACTGAAGAAACTGCAAAAAGGTGGGAATTTAAGGAGATGGGACCAAACTGACTAAACCAGAGGTTGTACAGTGTTTCAGGGAGAGCATAAGGGAACAGTTGACAGGAATGGGGGAAAGAAATACAGTAGAAGAAGAATGAGGGATGAAGTAGTGAAGGCAGCAGAGGATCAAGTAGATAAAAAGACGAGAGCTAGTAGAAATCCTTGGGTAACAGAAGAGATATTGAATTTAATTGATGAAAGGAGAAAATATAAAAATGCAGTAAATGAAGCAGGCAAAAAGGAATACAAACGTCCCAAAAATGTGATCGACAGGAAGTGCAAAATGGCTAAGCAGGGATGGCTAGAGGACAAATGCAAGGATGTAGAGGCATATATCACTAGGGATAAGATAGATACTGCCTAAAGGAAAATTAGAGAGACCTTTGGAGAAAAGAGAACCACTTGTATAAATATCAAGAGCTGAGATGCAGAATGAGTCCCAAGCAAAGAAGGGAAAGCAGAAAGGTGGAAAGAGTATATAGAGGGTCTGTATAAGGGTGATGTACTTGAGGGCAATATAACCGAAATTGAAGAGGATGTAGATGAAGATGAAATGGGAGATACAATACTGTGTGAAGAGTTTGACAGAGCACTGAAAGACCTGAGTCGAAACAAGGCCCCCGGAGTAGACAACATTCCATTGGAACTACTGACGGCCTTGGGAGAGCCAGTCCTGACAAAACTCTACCATCTGGTGAGCAAGATGTATGAAACAGGCGAAATACCCTCAGACTTCAAGAAGAATATAATAATTCCAATCCCAAAGAAAGCAGGTGTTGACAGATGTGAGAATTACCGAACAATCAGTTTAATAAGCCACAGCTGCAAAGTACTAACACGAATTCTTTACAGACGAATGGAAAAACTAGTAGAAGCCGACCTCGGGGAAGATCAGTTTGGATTCCGTAGAAATACTGGAACACGTGAGGTAATACTGACCTTACGACTTATCTTAGAAGAAAGATTAAGGAAAGGCAAACCTACATTTCTAGCATTTGTAGACTTAGAGAAAGCTTTTGACTATGTTGACTGGAATACTCTCTTTCAAATTCTAAAGCTAGCAGGAGTAAAATACAGGGAGCGAAAGGCTATTTATAATTTGTACAGAAACCAGATGGCAGTTATAATAGTCGAGGGACATGAAAGGGAAGCAGTGGTTGGGAAGGGAGTGAGACAGGGTTGTAGTCTCTCCCCGACGTTATTCAATCTGTATATTGAGCAAGCAGTAAAGGAAACAAAAGAAAAATTTGGAATAGGTATTAAAATCCATGGAGAAGAAATAAAAACTTTGAGGTTCGCCGATGACATTGTAATTCTGTCAGAGACAGCAAAGGACTTGGAAGAGCAGTTGAATGGAATGGATAGCATCTTGAAAGGAGGATATAAGATGAACATAAACAAAAGCAAAACAGGGATAATGGAATGTAGTCGAATTAAGTTGGGTGAAGCTAAGGGAATTAGATTAGGAAATGAGACACTTAAAGTAGTAAAGGAGTTTTGCTATTTGGGGAGCAAAATAACTGATGATGGTCGAAGTAGAGAGGATATAAAATGTAGACTGGCAATTGCAAGGAAAGCATTTCTGAAGAAGAGAAATTTGTTAACATCGAGTATAGATTTAAGTGTCAGGAAGTCATTTCTGAAAGTATTTGTATGGAGTGTAGCCATGTATGGAAGTGAAACAGGGACGATAAATAGTTTGGACAAGAAGAGAATAGAAGCTTTCGAAATGTGTGCTACAGAAGAATGCTGAAGATTAGATGGGTAGATCACATAACTAATGAGGAAGTATTGAGTATGATTGGGGAGAAGAGAAGTTTGTGGCACAACTTGACCAGAAGAAGGGATCGGTTGGTAGGACATGTTCTGAGGCATCAAGGGATCACCAATTCAGTATTGGAGGGCAGTGTGGAGGGTAAAAATCGTAGAGGGAGACCAAGAGATGAATACACTAAGCAGATTCAGAAGGATGTAGGTTGCAGTAGGTACTGGGAGATGAAGAATCTTGCACAGGATAGAGTAGCATGGAGAGCTGCATCAAACCAGTCTCAGGACTGAAGACCACAACAACAAGGGTTATGTTCTGCTATGTTTATGAGAGTAATAGGAAGATGAATGACCTTTCAGAATGTAATGGGGTAAAAAAGTCTTCCATTTCAGTTTGATACATAAGATTCTAAAGAGATCTGTTCATATCTAAATATTTTCAGAACCTATAATTGACATTTTGAGCTGCAGACAGGCACAATTAAGACTGTGTCCTTATCGTTCAATTGCAGCTCCAGCCTTCCTTAGAATTATTCCAAAACATGTTGCATTTCTCTTGTAATTCTTTTTGCTGGTTTTGCATTGCAGTTGAGTGGGAATTTTAAAGCCTGGACACTACTAAAATTATTTCGCTTTTGAATAGAGCTGTATGTCAGTAATTCCTGATTGCTGCGACATGCGAAGCAGTTATAGAATTTTATTAATGACAGATAATATCAATAAAGTATGTAAAATGAAATGTGAATATTCAGGTAGCCTGTCCCATATGCTGCTTGATAAAAATCTGCTATATAGCTGGTCAGAGAGCATATAGCGTGATAGCAGTTCGTATTTATTTGGTTATTATGTAAAAAATTTCTGAAATAACAATAGTACATCAGCTGTGTACAGCTTCAATGAACTGAAGCTAAGTGAATGATTAGGTCTTTTGTATATGTTTAATTATAATAAGCACAAATGAGTCAACTAAAATAATAAAAAAAAAATATTCTTACTCGTATCCTTTCAAGAGCATTAATTGTGCATTACGTTTTTATTAAAAATAAAGCTTGACCGTATTCACTCTGTTCACACCTGTTCAAAGCATCTAATGAGTTTTCAGCTGTTGGGTCTTTCAATGCTTTAGCAATGCACAGGTAACTGTATTTTGTTTCTTTTTTTGTTCAGCTTTTGTACTGTGAATCTCTTGGATTTTAAAAGCACCTAGACATTTATATTAAGCTATAAGAAACATCACCTTCTCTTCAGACCCCTTTATCATCCCCATGGTTTCTGTCAGCAATAAAAGTACACTCTTAAAAGAGCAGAATGGTGCTGTCTGTGCTGCTAGTGTCAAAGTGTGGAAGTAGTGATCTTCCTAGGACGGTTTGCTGAAAGACTGGGGACCAGTGGAACGTGAGTGAGCACCTGTGAGAGCAAAGTGAACTCGACCGAATACTGTCTGCTCACAGTCTGTTGCCATGTACACCAGAGAGAATTTACATTTGATGATCATTGTTCGCTTGTGCTTACTCCTATGTAAAACAGGCTTGAGGACTAGTTTTCATGCACTGACAACACATCTAATTGAAGTCTGATGGTTGACAGAGAAATACTGATCCATATAAATGAATGCCTTACATTAAAATCTACCCATTGTGGGTCTTGATCCAATGACCTCTGCTACACTAGTCTCTAATGCTACCACTAGACCACAGATGCCTGCTCATTTTTAACTTGTTGATGCCTTGACTGCCAGCGGGCAAACTTCCATAATGTTTCGTGGTACCTTTTACACGTATGTGTTTGGTGTGGAAACAGATTATGTACTTTCATCACAACTTGTCTGCAAAATGTTTTACTCCCTTCAGTTTTCACATAATGTTTGAAAATTAATGGAATATTTCATTCTGTACCTCTGTGTGTTTGTTGTTGCAACTATATCATACACTGATCAGCCAGAATGTCATGGCTACATACCTAATAGCTGGTATGTCCACCTGTGGCATTGATAAGTGGCGAAGCATCATGGCATGGAATCAGTGAGGCCTTGGTCAGTCGCTGGAGGGAGTTGGCACTACATTTAAACACACACAAGTCACCTAATACCGGAAAATTCCAGGGAGGAGGATGATGAGCTGTGACGCTACGTTCAATCACATCCCAGATTTGTTCAATCGGGTTCAGATCTGATGAGCTGGGGGGCCAGCACATCAATTGGAACTTGCCGTTGTGTTCCTCAAACCCCTCCTCACATTCCTGGCCTTGTGCATGATGCGTTAACTTGTTGAAAAATGCTACTGCTGTCGAGAAACATACCCTTCATGAAGGGCTGTATGTGGTCTGCAACTTGCATATGTTACTCCTTGACTGTCATGATGAACTGAATAAGCTCCATTGGCCCCATGGATGCCAAATGAATGTTCGCTAGAGCACAATGGAAGCACCACCAGCTTGTGTCTATCCCGCAGTACAGATTTAAAGGAGTTGTTCCCCTAGAAGATGACAGATTCTTGCACTCCCACAGTATAATGAAGAAGGTATGGAAATTCATCAGACCATGCAGCACAGTGCTACTGTGCCCCAATGTCCAGTGCCGATGATCACAAGACCATTTTCATGCGTGGGTCGTCAACTGCGGAGGTCCATTGTTAGGAGTGTGTGCTGCTTTGTGTGTGCAGCCATGCTTGTACTCTGCCCAGCACTAAAGTCTGATGTTCGCCTCCTGTCCTTCTTTACCAGTCTGCCCAGCTTGCGACATCTGACACCTGTAATGAAGGGTGGCCGCCCAACTCCATGACACCCGTGCATGGTTTCGCCTTGGTGTCGTCATATGTTGAAGACATTCACCACAGCACTCCTCAAACACCTGACATATCTTGCAGTTTACGAAATTCTCATGCCGAGCCTCTGGGCCATCACAATCTGTGCTTGATCAAACTTATACGGATTGTGCACCTTTCCCATTCTGTGCATGGACAGCACACTCATTGATTCCACATGCACTGTGCATATATCTGACTAGCAATCATTCCTCAGCAGGTGATGCTGCTATTGCCTGATTGGGTTTATATCGATAGTTGGTTGGTCATCATAATGTTCTGGCTGATCACCGCATGTTTTAATACATACTGAAATTCAATGTTCTGATTATATAATACATGCAGAAATCAATTGTGGCCCAAATTCCTACAAAGGCAGCCGGCACAAAGTGAACACAATTGCAAATTCAAAAAGTGTAAACTGTTGTCTTGTTCTGGTTAGCGGAAATGAATGTACTGTTGAGAAGTGAGAATGTAGAAGTGAGAAGCAGGTTCACTTTTTGAGAACTCATTGAAATTGAAAACTTTGCTTTTTTCTGTTTGCCCAGTAGTATCATCTAGTGTTGCTCATAGCTTTGTGTAAGTGATCAGAATGTTGGGTTGTTAGCTGCTTCTTTCAGGTAGTAGTTTAGTGTTTTCTGTTGCTGATTTAAGATGGAAAAATTTTGAAAAGGGGGTTGGAAAACCCTTTGGATGGAAGACAAAGTAAAAATTCATGAAAGAGTTGAAGTTCATTATGGAACGCGGATTGCATTACCATAGAGCTTAGTGATACCTGTGTTTGTGTTGCACACTGTCAAAAATGAAGACTCTGTTTTGGAAAGTGCAAGTAACAGTAGGCCAGGTTCAAAATAAATTAAATATGCCAGTTACCGTAAGTAGGAGAAATAATGAAAAACTGGCTTCAGACATCATTTATGACACCTCAGTTAGTGGTGCTATGTTGCATGAAAAGGTGCTGCAGGTGGCTAATATACATGTAATTGAGAGCTGCTCCACATCCAACAGATAGATCGCAAGGTCGAAGAAATGCTATAATGTGATGTACAGAAGTGTATTTGGCAAAGAAAACATTGTGAACAAAAAAACTGTTGGTGAACAGCAGAATGATAGATTACAGTAACTTAGAAAGCAGTATAAACCGATAGATACCTTCAACATAGGTGAAATCTTTTTCAGCACTCTTCCAAACAAAGCATTTACCTTTAAATATGAAAATCACTACAAAATGTCAAATCAAAACACCTTCAGCTCTCTAAATTTCCAGTTTTATTTTATTTATGTTAGCAGTTTCAGCATTGCATTATGCCATTTTCAAGCCTCCTGACTGACATATAGGAAGAATCCCACCTCTTGTACAACTAAATAGGGGCCAGTGTAGAGTCACTGGTATCTGCAAACTACTTCTTAACACAGCAATACCTTCAATCATCACTTGCAAGTGATGATTGAAGGGATTACTTTATTACGTAGTAGTCTATGGATGGTAGTGAATGTATGCCGATCCCTATTTCAATTGCACAAGAGTTGGGATTCTTCCTACGTATCAGTCAGGTGGCCTGAAGATGGTGCAGTGTAACTGATAGCACAAATAAAATATAACGGGAAATTTAGACGGCTGAAGGCGTTTTGATTTGATATTTGATACGAACAGCGGAGGTTCTGCAACCATCTTGGATACAGATGGACTTGCAGAGAAAATTAGTGTGGTGGAAAAACACTGTAAAGTTGGCAGTAATCCTTGACACACATACTGATGACTCAGAAAGAGTTACACTATTTGTGATTAGAAAAAAAATTTAAGAAAGTAAAAACGTTGTCCATGAACAACAGAGCCAATAACAAAGTGTCAATGACATTACAACTATTTGAGAAGCAGTTGTGTAACCTTAATGCAAGAACGGGAATCTGTAACAGGAAAATTCTCCTGTTTGTGATTTATTGTTCTGTGCAAAGAGAATTTTTTGCTATGTTTAGTTAATTTCCTGTCACAAAAGTGCTCAAGAAAGCTGCAGCTCTTGTATTTGGGCATTTATCCATGCCTTTAAAAGTTATTGCAGGAAAGCTTTTGTGGAAAAGGAATTATTATTTGTGGAAGCTGAAAAGACCTAAAAGGCAAAGATTTGTGGAAACTGAAAAGACCTTTTAAGTGTCAATTTTAGATGCTTTGCACTTCATTGTCAAGGCATGCAGGGAGGTTAAGGACTCACCATCTCCAACAGCTTTCAAAAAATGGGATACATTCAAGCAGAGAAAGGAAAGCGGTCTGATGCCACAAATCTGAGTAATAATGACAACACAGAAACTGCACTTGCTTCATTGTAGTAGAAGCTGTAGTTGAAGCACCCGGTCAAAGATTTCTTATGTATTGACAACAATTTGGTCACTTTTTTGAAAGCATGTGTGTTGAAAATGTGACTGACTTTAATATACAGGAAAATGATATGTAGTGATGGTGCCAGTGTGGTTTCTCATATTGCAGATGAAAATGCAGCAGTGAAATCAATAAAAAAATATACCTCTGCTGTAGATGTATATATGTAAGTTTTCCATTCCTTTTATGAATTGGAAAACCACACTGAAAAACATTAATAAATAAATAAATAAGTAAATAAATAAAATGAACCCATAGTTTTGGATTTTTTTGTTAAAAAGTAGGAGCTACGGTGCCGCCAGTTTGTTAATTTTGTCTCATTTATGTAAGCCATCCACATTTAAGGTTAGTATTATAAATAAAATGATAAATTAATGTTTGAAGTGTCTGCTTAACAGCTAAAGTGTGATACAGCCTCTCCCTTCGCGGCCTCCTGTAGGCTTGGTTGTGGTGACAAACTAAGCCGTACCATAGCCCAAGGTCTAGGTTAAGTTTGTAGGTAACAATTTGGTTGTGAATTGGTGAAGCCAATGAATTTAAAGGTCAAATAAATACTGTGGTGGCAGATTGATCTGTAAAGCAATCGGATCTCTACATTCACATACATTATTTAAGGCACTGTTTGTTGAACAATGGTTAGATAAGTTCAGGTTACTATGTTCAGCTGCTAATGTTGCTTCTCCTCACTGTTTAGTAGGACAATTTGCACAAAAAATAATGTCCTTGGGAGATGTCTTTAATGTGGTGTAACACTTAAACTGCATATTTTTGTAGTACGCAAGTGTAAATACAAAAACTGCACAACAGTCTGTCTTGGCTTCACAAACACACAAATCAACATGGTAGGTGCTTGGTATGCTGCCATCTGCCTCTCTTCAAAATGCATCATTTTAGTGTGATTTGTTGTGTTTAGCGTTGAAGTGTTGTATCGGTGGTCATCTAAACATAATACCAAATTCAGAAAGCCTTTACTAATTAATAAACAGTCTTCAGCGAGTCTTTTGATGCATATTATGTGCTCATATCATACATAAAATAGAAAATGAAAATAGGGGAGAGGGGTGGCGGTGATTCTATACACAACTTTTACTGCGTAAAAAGTAATTTCCCACCTTTTACGTTTCCCTGCATTTTATGTGTTTATTTTATTTTATTAATCACATGAACAATGTACAAGAGAGGTTTCACTCTATATATTCATATTTTTTGTGAGCGTTGTGTGGTATAGTTAATAAGACTGAAATCCTTCACCCTTACTTATTACATGAAGAATTTGTCTAGCTGTCATCATCATCATCATCAGTATTATAATGACCCAGTCACCCACTTCTAAACAAAATTATGCTTTCAGTAGTTGTCTCAAGTTAGTACGATCTTGGACTGTTCTCGGATATCAGTGACTTTCTGGAAATGCTTTTCCCATTGGTCTGCAAACCTGACCTTTGTTATATTTCTGTTCCGGGAACAACACATATCATGGATCCTTAAAACCAATAGCATTCCTCCTGTTGATCTAGAATCATGAAATTTGGCAAGAAGGAAGGTTTTACAACACAAGTAAGGGGGAAAAACTGAAAATTGTTAAATTGTAATTATATCCCATAAAAATTCTCTCTATGCCATTAGAACTTATATTGCAGTCATCATCCATTGAAAGAATAATAGAAAAATATTACTACATGCAAAGATAAAATGTAAGTTGTAATAAATAAATAAAAATATTTTATTACATATTCTCTCTCTCTACATATATAAACTGAAGTGTGCTGCTAACTTCATTTTGTAAGTCCAGGCTGTTCTTGGGAACCACAGCAGAGATTTTGATAGGGTTTTTCTTGATAGTAAACAGATTTATGAGGACTTTTGCATGTATAATTTATAAATATTCCATTCCAAATTTGTTGAACTATGAAGAATAGTCACCCAACTCTGTGAAAATGTCATTGCCATCTTGGTGAGTGGCAAAACACCTTGGGCCCAGAGCTCTGCACTGCATGACACAGTTCTTCCATTTATACACTGACAATAAGTGGGCTGTGGTCGGCACAGCAGATGTAGGGCCGTACATGTCACCATCTCTGTATGCAGATGACTTCTGCATTACGTACTGCTCCACCAGTACTGGTGTTGCTGAGGGCCGACTACAGGGAGCCATCCACAAGACACAGTCATGGGGCCTAGCCCACGGTTTCCAGTTTTTGGCTGCAACGTCGTGTGTTACGCACTTCTGTCAGCATCGTACCGTTCATCCGGAATCAGAACTTTACCTTAATGACAATTCACTAATTGTAGTGGAGACATATCAATTCTTAGGACTGGTTTTCGATACATGATTGACTTTGCTTCCTTACCTCCGTCAGCTTAAGTGGAAGTGCTGGCAGCACCGCAATGCCCTTCACTGCCTGAGCAACACCAACTGGGGAGCAGATTGCTCTACCCTGCTGCAGCTCTAAAGAGCCCTTGTTCAATCCAGTCTTGACTATGGGAGTCTGGTTTATGGTTTGGCGGCACCCTCAGCACTGCGTTTACTCAAACCAGTATACCAACAGGAGCTTTTAGAACACGTCCAGTGACCAGCATCCTGGTGGAGGCCGGAGTCCCTCCGTTGCATGTTAGGCATGCACAATTGGTGGCCAGTTGCATTGCACACATTTGTAGTTCTCCTGCGCATCCGAATTACCGTCTCCTATTCCCGGCCACGGCAGTTCATCTCCCTAATCGGCGGCAAAGGTGCAGGCTTACTATTTTAGTACATGTGCGATCCCTTCTCTCTGAACTGGAGTCCTTGCCTTAACCTCCTCTACTTGCGGTTCATTCACGAACACCTCCATGGTGACACCTAGGATGCTGCTTTGCCTGGACCTTCCACATGGCTCTAAGGACTTAGTTAATCCTGCAACTCTCTGCAGCCACTTCCTCTCAATTCTCGACACGTACCGGGGTCATGAAGTGGTTTACACTGATGTCTCAGTGGCTGATGATCTACACCTACATCTGCGTTTATACTCCGCAAGCTACCCAACGGTGTGTGACAGAGGGCACTCTACATGCCACTGTCATTACTTCCCTTTCCTGTTCCAGTCGCGTATGGTTCGCGGGAAGAATGACTGCCTCAAAGCTTCCATGCATGCTCAAATCTCTCTAATTTTACATTCATGATCTCCTCGGGAGGTATAAGTAGGGGGAAGCGATATATTCGATACCTCATCCAGAAACACACCCTCTCAAAACTTGGACAGCAAGATACACCTTGATGCAGAGCGCCTCTCTTGCAGAGTCTGCCACTTGAGTTTGCTAAACATCTCCGTAACGCTATCACACTTACCAAATAACCCTATGACGAAATGCGCCGTTCTTTGTTAATGGACTACATTTTCTAAGGACTCTCCCAATGAATCTCAACCTGGCACCCATCTTACCAACAATTAATTTTATATGATCATTCCACTTCAAATCGCTCCGTATGCATACTTCCAGATATTTTACAGAAATAACTGCTATCAGTGTTTGTTCCACCATCATATAATCATACAATAAAAAATCCTTCTATCTATGTATTCGCAGTACATTACATTTGTCTATGTTACGGGTCAGTTGCCACTCCCTGCACCAAGTGCCTATCCACTGCAGATCTTCCTGCATTTCGCTGCAATTTTCTAATGCTGCAACTTCTCTGTATACTACAGCATCATCTGCGAAAAGCCACATGGAACTTCTGACACTATTCACTAGGTCATATATATATATTGTAAAAAGCAATGGTCCCATAACACTCCCCTGTGACATGCTAGAGGTTACTTTAACGTCTGTAGATGTCTCTCCATTGAGAACAACATGCTGTGTTCTGTTTGCGAAAATCTCTTCAATCCAGCCACACAGCTGGTCTGATATTCCGTAGGCAGTTACTTTGTTTATCAGCCGACAGTGCGGAACTGTATCGAATGCCTTCTGGAAGTCAAGGAAAATGGCATCTACCTGGGAGCCTGTATCTAATATTTTCTAGGTCTCATGAACAAATAAAGCGAGTTGGGTCTCACACGGTCGCTGTTTCCAGAATCCATGTTGATTGCTACAGAGTAGATTCTGGGTTTCCAGAAATGACATGATGTTGTTGTTGTCTTCAGTCCTGAGACTGGTTTGATGCAGCTCTCCATGCTACTCTATCCTGTGCAAGCTTCTTCATCTCCCAGTACTTACTGCTACCTACATCCTTCTGAATCTGCTTCGTGTATTCATCTCTTGGTCTCCCTCTACGATTTTTACCCTCCACGCTGCCCTCCAATGCTAAATTGGTGATCCCTTGATGCCTCAGAACATGTCCTACCAACCGTTCCCTCCTTCTTGTCAAGTTGTGCCACAAATTCCTCTTCTCCCCAATTCTATTCAATACCTCCTCATTAGTTATGTGATCTACCCTTCTAATCTTCAGCATTCTTCTATAGCACCACATTTCGAAAGCTTCTATTCTCTTCTTGTCCAAACTATTTATCGTCCATGTTTCACTTCCATACATGGCTACACTCCATACAAATACTTTCAGAAACGACTTCCTGACACTTAAATCTATACTCGATGTTAACAAATTTCTCTTCTTCAGAAAAGCTTTCCTTGCAATTGCCAGTCTACATTTTATATCCTCTCTACTTCGACCATCATCAGTTATTTTGCTCCCCAAATAGCAAAACTCCTTTACTACTCATTTCCTAATCTATTTCCCTCAGCATCACCCGACTTAATTCGACTACATTCCATTAACCTTGTTTTGCTTTTGTTGATGTTCATCTTATATCCTCCTTTCAAGACACTGTCCATTCCGTTCAACTGCTCTTCCAAGTCCTTTGCTGTCTCTGACAGAATTACAATGTCATTGGCGAACCTCAACGTTTTTATTTCTTCTCCATGGACTTTAATACCTTCTCCGAAATTTTCTTTTGTTTCCTTTACTGCTTGCTCAATATACAGATTGAATAACATTGGGGACAGGCTACAACCCTGTCTCACTCCCTCCCCAACCGCTGCTTCCCTTTCATGTCTCTCGACTCTTATAACTGCCATCTGGTTTCTGTACAAATTGTAAATAGATATTCGCTCCCTGTATTTTACCCCCGCCACCTTTAGAATTTGAAAGAGAGTGTTCCAGTCAACATTGTCAAAAGCTTTCTCCAAGTCTACAAATGCTAGAAACGTAGGTTTGCCTTTCCTTAATCTATTTTCTAAGATAAGTCGTAGGGCCAGTATTGCCTTACGTGTTCCAACATTTCTGCGGAATCCAAACTGATCTTCGCTGAGGTCAGCTTCTACCAGTTTTTCCATTCGTCTGTAAAGAATTCGCGTTAGTATTTTGCAGCTGTGACTTATTAAACTGATAGTTCGGTAATTTTCACATCTGTCAACACCTGCTTTCTTTGGGATTGGAATTATTATATTCTTCTTGAAGTCTGAGGGTATTTCGCCTGTTTCATACATATTGCTCACCAGATGGTAGAGTTTTGTCAGGACTGGCTCTCCCAAGGCCGTCAGTAGTTCCAATGGAATGTTGTCTACTCCCGGGGCCTTGTTTCGACTTAGGTCTTTCAGTGCTCTGTCAAACTCTTCACGCAGTATCGTATCTCCCATTCCATCTTCTTCTACATCCTCTTCCATTTCCATAATATTGTCCTCAAGTACATCGCCCTTGTATAGACCCTCTATATACTCCTTCCACCTTTCTGGTTTCCCTTCTTTGCTTAGAACTGGGTTTCCATTTGAGCTCTTGATATTCATACAAGTGGCTCTCTTTTCTCCAAAGGTCCCTTGAATTTTCCTGTAGGCAGTATCTATGTTACCCCAGCTGTTTGCAGTACCATCACAGCAAGGCTGTTTTGGTTAGTGTTGCAAGGCCAGATCAGTCAATCATCCAGACTGTTGCCCCTGCAACTACTGAACAGGCTGCTGCCCCTCTTCAGGAACCACACATTTGTCTGGCCTCTCAACAGATACCCCTCCATTGTGGTTGCACCTACGGTACGGCCATCTGTATCGCTGAGGCACGCAAGCCTCCCCACCAACGGCAAGGTCCATGGTTCATGGGGGTAGGATGACATGATATGCAAGCAAAAAACGTGTTCTAAAATTCTACAACAGACCGATGTCAGAGATATAGGCCTATAGTTTTGCGCATCTGCTCGACGACCCTTCTTGAAAACTGGAACTACCTGTGCTCTTTTCCAATCATTTGGAACCTTTTGCTCCTCTAGAGACTTGCGGTACACGGCTGTTAGAAGGGGGGGGGGGGGGGGGGGGCGGGGGCAAGTTCTTTCACGTACTGTGTGTAGAATTGTATTGGTATCCCACCAGGTTCGATGGACTTCCCTCTGTCTAGTGATTTCAGTTGCTTTTCTAATCTTTGGACACTTATTTCGTATGTCAGCCATTTTTTCATTTGTGCGAGGATTTAGAGAAGGAACTGCAGTGCGGTCTTCCCCTATGAAACAGCTTTGGATAAAGGTGTTAAGTATTTCAGCTTTACGCATATCATCCTCTATTTCAATGCTATTGTCATCCCAGAACGTCTGGATATGCTGTTTCAATCCACTTACTGATTTAACGTAAGACCAGAACTTCCTACGATTTTCTGTCAAGTTGGTACACGCTTCACGCATAGCCCTCCTTACGCTAACTTTGACATCTTTTAGCTTCTATTTGTCTGAGAGGATTTGGCTGCGTTTAAATTTGCAGTGTAGCTCTCTTTACTTTTGCAGTAATTTCCTAACTTTGTTGTTGAACCACGGTGGGTTTTTCACGTCCCTCACAGTTTTACTCGGCGCGTAGCTGTCTAAAACGCTTTTTGTGATTGCCTAGAACTTTTTCCATAAGCACTCAACATTGTCAGTGTCGGAACAGAATTTTTCGTTTTGATCTGTTAGGTAGTCTGAAATCTGCCTCCTATTACTCTTGCTAAACAGATAAACCTTCCTTCCTTTTTTTAATATTCCTATTTACTTCCATATTCAGGGATGCTGCAATGATCTTATGATCACTGATTCCCTGTTCTGCACTTACAGAGTCAAAAAGTTCGGGTCTGTTTGTTATTAGTAGGTCCGAGATGTTATCTCTACGAGTCGGTTCTCTGTTTAATTGCTCGAGGTAATTTTCAGATAGTGCACTCAGTATAATGTCACTCGATGCTCTATCCCTACCACCCATCCTAAACATCTGAGTGTCCCGGTCTATATCTGGTAAATTGAAATCTCCACGTAGGACAATAGCATGCTGAGGAAATTTATGTGAAATGTATTCCATATTTTCTCTCAGTTGTTCTGCCACTAATGCTGCTGAGTCGGGAGGTCGGTAAAAGGAGCCAATTATTAACCTAGCTTGGTAGTGAGTATAACCTCTACCCATAATAATTCACAGGAGCTATTCACTTCTGTTTCACTACAGGATAAACTACTACTAACAGCGACAAACACGCCACTACTGGTTGCATGCAATCTATCCTTTCTAAACACCGTCTGTGCCTTAGTAACAATTTCGGCAGAATTTATCTCTGGCTTTTCAGCCAGCGTTCCATACCTATCACGATTTCAGCTTCAGTGCTTTCTATCAGTGCTTGAAGCTGTGTTGGTAAAGTACCGAAACTTCGACAGTTTACAATTACAATACCAATTGCTGCTTGGTCTCTGCATGTCCTGACTTTGCCCCGCGCCCTTTGAGGCTGTTGTCCTTTCTGTACTTGCCCGAGGCCATCTAACCTAAAAAACTGCCCAGTCCACATCACACAACCCCTGCTACCCATGTAGCCACCTGATGTGTGTAGTGGACTCCTGACCTATCCAGCGGAACTCAAAACCCCACCACCCCATGGCACTAGTCGAGGAATCTGCAGCCCACACGGTCGCAGAACCGTCTCAGCCTCTGATTCAGACCCTCCACTTGGCTCTGTACCAAAGGTCTGCAGTCAGTCCTGTCCACAATGCTGCAGATGGTGAGTTCTGCTTTCATCCCTCTAGCGAGACTGCCAGTCTTCACAAAATCAGGTAGCCGCCGGAAGCCAGAGAGGATTTCAGGGTGTATATGACCCGGGACAATCGGGAGATCCAGGAAAAACCTGGAAATTGTTTAGATTTCCGGGAAATTTTCATTGTTTTCGTTTTCAGTTAAATTTTTGTGCTTTTGACTGGTAAGACCTAATACTCTAACAAAGGAGATCATTGTATCCCGCTACTGCAGAATAATACTGCAACAACAAAACTTGAACGAGGGGGGGGGGGCTTAAGTTGCAAGGAAATGCACTGTATACAACAACAAAACACAGTGCTCGTACAAGTGTCTGCCAACAGCACAGTGTGTCGAAGGCTTAGGAAGACTATGCAATCCTTCATAACAACAAATTGCCTCTGATGATCGTGACGTGACAACTGTTTAAATTAGAGTCGTTTGAGCAGTTGTGGGCGGGCTCTTGCGCATGCGCAGTTTAGTAGCGTATGAGTAGTACCTTCTCCCGTTTCTGGTTACAGAAGTGTGGCTGGGCACCACTATCTAATATTGCCCCAGTTCGGAAATACGGTAAATCTGGAGCTGATGCACAGAGCAGTCAAAGTTGTGGCGGGGAGGTGGGTTGTCTCCACGTGACCCGTGTTTACATTCAGTGATTTTGTTGTTTCGTCTCCATTTATTGCTCTCACATTAAATGATGATTAAAATCAGATTTTTGTGGCTGGGAGCTATCACATGAATTAAAATATGTTTGCTTAGTAACGGAAGGCTAAAATATGTTTTTAGTTTCAGATTTTATTTCCACTCTTCTGGCAGTCAAGCATTATTCGCCTTGCAGAACAATGAAGTTATTTTTGTCGGTTTGCTAAAGAGATTTGGCTTTTATTAATCTTTTCTGCTGAGGCAGTCAATTTATTTGAAACTCCCCCCCTCCCGGGAAATTCTACGTCGGTATATAAAACCATAAACATTCAAAGGATTGATGAGTTTTATAGTGCCGAGGAAGAGTATGCTGTCACTTAACATGGAAAAAGTGTATTTTCACCTGGGAGAACATGTAATTTTAACCGGGAAAAATCCGGGAATTTTTTTTCTTTGTCCATGTATACACCCTGATTTCCTCTGATCCATAGCGACACACATCATTGGTGCTGACATGAGCGACCACCTGCAGATGGGTGCACCCTGTACCCTTCATGGCATCCGGAAGGACCCTTTCCACATCTGGAATGACTCCCCCCCCCCTCCCCCCCTTCCCCGGTATGCGCAAGGAATGCACATTAGTTTTCTTCCCCACCCTTGCAGCCATATCGCTAAGGGGCCCTATTACGCGCCTGATGTTGGTGCTCCCAACTACCAGTAAGCCCACCTTCTGTGACCGCCCAGATCTTGCAGACTGAGGGGGCAACCTCTGGAACAGGACAAGCAGTCATGTCTGGCCGAAGATCAGTATCATCCGGAGACAGAGCCTGAAACCAGTTCATCAAACTGGAGAGGCCTTCCGTTTAGCCCTCCGGAATGTCTTTCGCCCCCTGCCACACCTCGAGACGACCTCTACTATGGGTGAGGGGTCAGCCTCAATGTGGGCAGTATCCCAGGCAGCCACAACCACAGTCTGATCGGGGGATGCGTGGGACGAGCTGGCTGTCCCTGACAAACCCCCGTCCGCACCCCCACAGTGATTCCCATTGGCAACAGCCTCAAGCTGTGTGACCGAAACCAACACTGCCTGAAGCTGGGAGTGAAGGGATGCCAACTGAGCCTGCATCCGAACACAGGAGTCACAGTCCCTATCCATGCTAAATACTGTTGTGCAAAGAACGTCTGAACTAATCTACAGAGAACACAAACAATTCGACACAAAATTTAAACGGTTATTAAAATACAAGACTGCCCAGTAAATGCAGTAATGCTGCTACTTGTGCACTGCTGACACACTGTTCGGCGGCAGAAGGCTAACTGTGCTGTTAGTAACATACAAAGACTATTTGAAAGAAACAAACAAATGACAGACGACTATGCGACTTTACACGTCATAGATATTAAAATGCAAATCTGCCCCTGTTAATTACAAAACTACACCATGATTTGATGGATTTAACTAAACAAGTGCGCTAAGAACACTCAAACAAATTTTCAACTTGACTACTACACTTATATGAACGCTAAATAAGCCACTTGTTGCTACTTGCGCACTGCTGACGCACTGCTTGGCGGCAGAAGGCTAACTGCCTATGTTCATGGAGGACATATAGAACAGCATTCTTTACCAGATAGCTGCAGTGTTCTCACTACAGAGCTGGTGGCCATATCTTGTGCTCTTGAGTACATCCACTCATGCCAAGGTGAGTCATTTCTCCTGTGGACTGACTCCTTGAGCAGCCTACAAGTTATCGATCAGTGCTACCCTCGTCATCCTGTGATAGCGACCATCCAGGGGTCCATCTATGACCTGGAATGGTCCAGTCATTCAGCGGTGTTTGTCTGGACCCCAGACAACGAACTTTCTGACAGGCTGGCCACACAGGCTATGCGGAAACTTCTCATGGAGATCAGCTCCTCTGAAACTGTCCTGCATTTAGTACTGTGCCGCAAGGTTTTGAGGTTTTGGGAGAGGGAATGGCATAACCTCAGTACGCACGACTAGCTGTGTGCCATTAAGGAAGCTATGAATGTGTGGAAGACCTCCATGCTCGCCTCTCGCAGGGACTCTGTGGTTCTCTGTCGGCTTCGCATTGGCCATACGTGGCTGACGCATGGTTACCTCCTCCATTGTGAGGACCCACCTCTGTGTCACTGTGGCTTACGAATGACAGTCGTCCATCTCTTGCTGGACTGCCCTCTTTGAGCCCGCTCTGCGGCGGACTTTTAACTTTCCCAGCACCCTACCTTCGGTGTTGGGTGACAATGCCTCAACAGCAGATTTAGTTTTACATGTTATTCCTGAGGGTGAGTTTTAGCATTTGCTCTAAGTTTTCGCGCATGTCCTTTGTCCCTGTGTGTCCTCCACCCTAGTGCTTTCAGGGTGGAAGTTTTAATGTGTTGCAGAGTGGCTGGCTTTTCCTTTTTATCCTCTTGGTCAGCCAGCCATGGGAACCTGCTTTCTTATTTTAATCTCTTATACCTGTTTCTTGCATCTTTGTGGTTTTCTTGTCCCCTTTTGTCCATTTAAGTGTTTGTTGCCCTTCAGTCATTGTTACGATTTTTCCTTCATTCTGTTTTGTGTTGTAAGTCTCATTGTCTTATTCTCACCCTTGTAGTATTGTTTCCTTCGGAACAAGGGACTGATGACCTCGTAGTTTGGTCATTCCCCCCTCTTTTAAACCAATCAACCAACCTGACCGGCATGGGGCTCTCACTGTGCATACACCTTAACATACTCAGATATTATCTTTTTGGACACATCCAAAATATGCAGAAGACTGGTGTTCTTGAATCACATAAAACAAATTATACCTGTAACTTAAAATTAAAACATTTTCGAAAGTCTTGGAATTTCTGGGACTGATATCTTGCCAGTATCAATAACAGGCAAAAACTATTGAGATTCTCAACTCCTGGGGTGGATTAATTACTTATATACATAATTAAGTTTGTACGGAACCCTCAGAGCGAGAGTCCTACTTGCAGTTAGCATCACTTTTTATGCCCGACATGAACCTTTACCTAGCTCTTTGGACTGTTCTGAATTTTCTTTTAATGTATTTATTCAGTGCCAAGATCTCATAGCTATAGCTCTGCATTGGTAGAAAAAAAGAAAAAAAAAGAAAGAAAAAAAAAGAAGATTATAAGCACTTTACTTCTGTGTGCAGTGTTTGCACCTCATTTTAATGTTAATATGGCTACCAACCAGCCACTATCAATCTATTGTCAAGAACAAAGTTGATCACTGCTGGCACAACATGCAGTCGAGCATAGTATGCTCAATTTCAATGGCTGCTTCATAACCTGGACCTTCTAGATCTATCTCTCGACCATCAGCTTCTCTGAACTACGCAGGTAGGAGTTGTCCTTCCAACAAATTTTCTTCTCTCTTAATCATCCTGACCACAGTCTCCAGTAAAACCCAGTGCCCCTACACCTTACATCCAACAATTTCCGCTAATCAATTATGTCACTCCTCCCAATTCATGTCCCTCTGTCACCTTCTGCACACACCACTCCCCACTGGCTGCGACAACCCTGCATCACATGCCTAACCTGTGTTCCTGCCTACCTCCCTTGCACATTCCCAGTCAGCAAACCAGCTATCTCCTTCTGAACTGCTAGCCTCCCTCCCTCCCTCCCTCCACACACCTGTTGCCTAGCAACTAGTCAGCAGCTAGTCAGTAAGCAACTGCTGCATGATAGTGTGAAACCATATGGTATGAGTGTGGAAACAGCCGGCCACATGTCTCCACGTGCTTTGCAAAGCAAGTGATGGGCAGAAAGAGGTACTCACATCATTTTGAGTCCGCCGCTCGTGGTCTCGCGGTAGCGTTCTCGCTTCCCGAGCACGGGGTCCCGGGTTCGATTCCCGGCGGGGTCAGGGATTTTTCCCCTGCCTCGAGATGACTGGGTGTTTGTGTTGTCATCGTTTCATCATCATCCAGGAAAGTGGCGAAATTGGACTGAGCAAAGATTGGGTAATTGTACGGGCGCTGATAACCACGCAGTTGAGCGCCCCACAAACCAAACATCATCATCATCACATCATTTTGATACAACGATGCAGTGTTCTATTGGTGGGTGGTTGTATGGAATATGTTGTGACGTTTGCCTGCTTTATTTCTTCGTTTATAGTCCTCAGTGTTGACATATGCTGCATTGTTATACTGGCTGAAAAATGGGGGGTGGAAGTTCAACACTGACTACTGTAAATGATGTAGCCATCTGTTGCACAGTTGCGTTTCACAGTTCTTTACTTTCACTGTTCACAACCCCCCCAGTATTACACAGTTGTAGGGCCAGGTCACTATTGGTAAATGTTAAGTCTCATTAATAGGTTGCAGGCAAATGTCAGCATACTACTACAATAGTTTGTTGTTGAACATCTATGAGCAGTAAATACCTAATCACACAATTCACAGTTCTTGCAGAATAATAAGATACATGTGACACTATTTCTCAAATAAATTGGGCAAACACTGTCATTGTTTTAACCCATGGCCTGTTTATGTTACACTAATTCTGCTGGTAAGTTGACATATTATTGTTACTTGAAACAGGCTGAAAATCAGCCATGGACTGACTATGTAGAGACCAAAAATCCATTCTTTATATATCCTCACAATAATAGGCACTGAAACTATTCATTGTTCAATGTTCAATTTACAGAAATTACAATTAAAACATAACTCATTCAATTAACTGAATACGTCGATAAATTACTTCTTTTTAACAGTTTCTTCTACCACAAAGATTATGGTGAATTATTTGTTTAAATGATGAAATTAACAGATATAGCTGTTGTTGTTGTGGTCTTCAGTCCTGAGACTGGTTTGATGCAGCTCTCCATGCTACTCTATCCTGTGCAAGCTTCTTCATCTCCCAGTATCTACTGCAACCTACATCCTTCTGAATCTGCTTAGTGTAGTCATCTCTTGGTCTCCCTCTACGATTTTTACCCTCCACACTGCCCTCCAATGCTAAATTGGTGATCCCTTGATGCCTCAAAACATGTCCTACCAACCGATCCCTTCTTCTAGTCAAGTTGTGCCACAAACTTCTCTTCTCCCCAATCCTATTCAATACCTCCTCATTAGTTATGTGATCTACCCACCTTATCTTCAGCATTCTTCTGTAGCACCACATTTCGAAAGCTTCTATTCTCTTCTTGTCCAAACTAGTTATCGTCCATGTTTCACTTCCATACATGGCTACACTCCATACAAATACTTTCAGAAACGACTTCCTGACACTTAAATCTATACTCGATGTTAACAAATTCCTCTTCTTGAGAAACGCTTTCCTTGCCATTGCCAGTCTACATTTTATATCCTCTCTACTTCGACCATCATCGGTTATTTTACTCCCTAAATAGCAAAACTCCTTTACTACTTTAAGTGTCTCATTTCCTAATCTAATTCCCTCAGCATCACCCGACTTAATTTGACTACATTCCATTATCCTCGTTTTGCTTTTGTTGATGTTCATCTTATATCCTCCTTTCAAGACACTGTCCATTCCGTTCAACTGCTCTTCCAAGTCCTTTGCTGTCTCTGACAGAATTACAATGTCATCGGCGAACCTCAAAGTTTTTATTTCTTCTCCATGGATTTTAATACCTATTCCAAATTTTTCTTTTGTTTCCTTTACTGCTTGCTCAATATACAGATTGAATAACATCGGGGAGAGGCTACAACCCTGTCTCACTCCCTTCCCAACCACTGCTTCCCTTTCATGCCCCTCGACTCTTATAACTGCCATCTGGTTTCTGTACAAACTGTAAATAGCCTTTCGCTCCCTGTATTTTACCCCTGCCACCTTCAGAATTTGAAAGAGAGTATTCCAGTTAACATTGTCAAAAGCTTTCTCTAAGTCTACAAATGCTAGAAACGTAGGTTTGCCTTTTCTTAATCTTTCTTCTAAGATAAGTCGTAAGGTCAGTATTGCCTCACGTGTTCCAACATTTCTACGGAATCCAAACTGATCTTCCCCGAGATCGGCTTCTAACAGTTTTTCCATTCGTCTGTAAAGAATTCGCGTTAGTATTTTGCAGCTGTGACTTATTAAACTGATAGTTCGGTAATTTTCACATCTGTCAACACCTGCTTTCTTTGGGATTGGAATTATTATATTCTTCTTGAAGTCTGAGGGTATTTCGCCTGTCTCATACATCGTGCTCACCAGATGGTAGAGTTTTGTCATGACTGGCTCTCCCGAGGCCATCAGCAGTTCAAATGGAATGTTGTCTACTCCCGGGGCCTTGTTTCGACTCAGGTCTTTCAGTGCTCTGTCAAACTCTTCACGCAGTATCTTATCTCCCATTTCGTCTTCATCTACATCCTCTTCCATTTCCATAATATTGTCCTCAAGTACATCGCCCTTGTATAAACCCTCTATATACTCCTTCCACCTTTCTGCCTTCCCTTCTTTGCTTAGAACTGGGTTTCCATCTGAGCTCTTGATATTCATACAAGTGGTTCTCTTCTCTCCAAAGGTCTCTTTAATTTTCCTGTAGGCAGTATCTATCCCTGCTTAGCCATTTTGCACTTCCTGTCGATATCATTTTTGAGACGTTTGTATTCCTTTTTGCCTGCTTCATTTACTGCAGTTTTATATTTTCTCCTTTCATCAATTAAATTCAATATTTCTTCTGTTACCCAAGGATTTCTATTAGCCCTCGTCTTTTTACCTACTTGATCCTCTGCTGCCTTCACTACTTCATCCCTCAGAGCTACCCATTCTTCTTCTACTGTATTTCTTTCCCCCATTCCTGTCAATTGTTCCCTTATGCTCTTCCTGAAACTCTCTACAACCTCTGGTTCTTTCAGTTTATCCAGGTCCCATCTCCTTAAATTCCCACCTTTTTGCAGTTTCTTCAGTTTCAATCTGCAGTTCATAACCAATAGATTGTGGTCAGAATCCACATCTGCCCCAGGAAATGTCTTACAATTTAAAACCTGGTTCCTAAATCTCTGTATTACCATTATATAATCTATCTGATACCTTTTAGTATCTCCAGGATTCTTCCAGGTATACAACCTTCTTTTATGATTCTTGAACCAAGTGTTGGCTATGATTAAGTTATGCTCTGTGCAAAATTCTACAAGGCGGCTTCCTCTTTCATTCCTTCCCCCCAATCCATATTCACCTACTATGTTTCCTTCTCTCCCTTTTCCTACTGACGAATTCCAGTCACCCATGACTATTAAATTTTCGTCTCCCTTCACTACCTGAATAATTTCTTTTATCTCGTCATACATTTCATCTATTTCTTCATCATCTGCAGAGGTAGTTGGCATATAAACTTGTACTACTGTAGTAGGCATGGGCTTTGTGTCTATCTTGGCCACAATAATGCGTTCACTATGCTGTTTGTAGTAGCTAACCCGCACTCCTATTTTTTTATTCATTATTAAACCTACTCCTGCATTACCCCTATTTGATTTTGTATTTATAACCCTGTAATCACCTGACCAAAAGTCTTGTTCCTCCTGCCATCGAACTTCACTAATTCCCACTATATCTAACTTTAACCTATCCATTTCCCTTTTTAAATTTTCTAACCTACCTGCCCGATTAAGGGATCTGACATTCCACGCTCCGATCCGTAGAACGCCAGTTTTCTTTCTCCTGATAATGACGTCCTCCTGAGTAGTCCCCACCCGGAGATCCGAATGGGGGACTATTTTACCTCCGGAATATTTTACCCAAGAGGACGCCATCATCATTTAATCATACAGTAGAGCTGCATGTCCTCGGGAAAAATTATGGCTGTCGTTTCCCCTTGCTTTCAGCCGTTCGCAGTACCAGCACAGCAAGGCCGTTTTGGTTAATGTTACAAGGCCAGATCAGTCAATCATCCAGACTGTTGCCCCTGCAACTACTGAAAAGGCTGCTGCCCCTCTTCAGGAACCACATGTTCGTCTGGCCTCTCAACAGATACCCCTCCGTTGTGGTTGCACCTACGGTACGGCCATCTGTATCGCTGAGGCACGCAAGCCTCCCCACCAACGGCAAGGTCCATGGTTCATGGGGGGGTAGATATAGCTACGCAAGCAATACTTTTGACACATCTGGTAATTACTTGAGAACTAAACAAGGGCTGGTTTTGCTAATATTTTTTCGAATGGAGCCAAATAAATACTTCAAGAATCGTAGTAGTTCTTCTTCCAAATGTTTATAGTTAGTACACAATTTATATTTGTTTATAAGTCAACAATAGAATCTAAACTGAAGTCACACCATTTGCGAACTTCCTACTCCATTCGTAGACTTGCTGCTGTGACAAACATGCATCACCGTACTGAACCTTCATTCGTCGATGAATTTCAATAGGTTTCACACCTTCACTACGCAAAAACCAAATAACAGAACGCTGTTCTTCCCTGGTGCAAGTCGCAAGTGGGGTGGCCATCTTTATACTGATACTGCGATGGTATGTGTGCATCTGCGCTATACTGCCACCTACAGGCAATTCTGTTACGCTGTTTGTAGCACGCTTACCACCTTACAAGATAACGGTGCGAAATTTCGATTTGTCATTATAAATTTAAGGTTTTCATTTGACTCACCCTCCTAGTTGGGGAGAGATCCGGCGACCTTGCTGGATAAGATGGCGTTTGATAAGCACAAAGACGAGCAGTAGAAACCCTTGCCATGTGTGAGCAGGCGTCTGCTTGATTAAATATAAGCTCTGTATGGCTAACATTCAGGGCAACAAAACGGGCCATAGAATATCGTTGACATACCGCTGTGCTGTAAGAGTGTCGCGGATGACAACCAAAGAAGACGTGCTTTGAAATGAAATGCCACACCAGACCACCACTTCTTGAGGTCCTGCTGTATTGCGGCTGACAATTAGGTTGGTATCCCACTGCTGTCCATGGGATCTCCAGACACGTCTTCGCTGGCCATCGGGGTTCAGTTCGAAGCATTACTCATCACTGAAGACAATTCTACTCCAGTCATCAAGATTCCAAGCCGAATTGAGAACATTTCAAGCATTATGGCCAGTGCTGTCCAACCACCTTGAGGTTCTGACGATATAATGCGCTAATTGGACGGATTTTGGCATTATATTCCTCAGCAGGACATCTAACAACTTTGTAAATCAGTGCCAAACCGAATATCTGCTTGCAGAAGGCCCAGAGGTGGATCAAAGCAAATCATGAAACAATTACTGATTTCACCCTATAACAAAAGTATTAACTAGGAATGGTCAAAATAAATTGGGAAATTTATTATAAATACACAAAACTAAGCACAAAATTAGACCTGGTGTTGTATTCCTTAAGACTGAGAGCCCACCTTTCTGTTTTATGGAAATGCAGATTATACTCATGCATGTTAATGGTAGTAAGACAAAAATGAAAATAAATGAATTTAAGGAGGCAGCTGACAAAACAAGAGAGGAAGTAAAGAGATCCCAGCTTGCTTCGTCACAGTGCCTTGCACCTGGGTTGCCCACAAGGGAATAAACCGTGGGATGCTGGATTTGGAACAGGATTAGAATAGAGATGGACAAGATATTCTGTTGGTTGGGTGGATGGCAGACAACTGCTTTGGTAAATTGAGTAGAATTTTCGGTAGGACATCCATCACCTCAGGGCACGACTAGAGGTAATCAGAGCCCTGGTGAAGAGATGTGGTTGAGCTTTTAAAGGCTGTGGTGATACTTTGTGATCAGAGGTATGCTGGTTAGTGGTTAGTTGATAGGTTTACTGATGCCAGAGGATGAGATGGAATATGGGAGATTTGTTTACGGATGAGCTGACTAAGATGGTGTCTGTCAATGAAGGCTTTGGAAAGCTTCTCGATACATTTCAAGAACTGCACTTTTCTACTGCAGATGTAGCATCAACAGGTGATGAGGCTGTAAGGTAAAGATGTTGTGGCATGTAACAGGGAATGTGTGCTGCAGTCAAATTGGAGGTACTGTTTGTGGTAGTTGAACTTGATACCAAGAGACCTATTTACAGAGCCATCTGAGAGGTGGAGACAGGCACTCAGGAAAGTGGCTTGTTGAACTGAGAAGGAAAAGATGAAGCAGATTTCAGAGTAGGAGTTGAGATTATGGAGAAAAGACAAATAGTTGTCCTTGCCATGAGTCCAGATCATGAAAATGTTATTAAGAGTCTGAAGCAGACCAGGAGTTTTAGGTGTTGACTGGATAGGAAGGATTCCTCCACATGGCCCATAAATAAGCTGGCATAGGGTGGTGCCAACTGAGTTCACATGTTTTATGATTTGGCATTCAAAAGTGAAATAACTATGGATCAGGTTATGGTATCAGGAGGATGGCCACAGGGTCATGGACATGGGAGATGTTGGTACACAAGAATGTTGTGTCCACAGTAGCCTACAAGCAGTATGGTGGACAGGACTGTGGTTTAGTGTTGAAGGAAATGAGCAGTATGCCAGTGGTCCAGTACACATAGGAAGGGCTGCATGGGTATTGGGGGCTGTGTGGAGTGGACTGGGCAGTTTTTTTGGTTAGAGGGTATCAGGCAACAACAAAAAAGGTTTCCAGTCTCAAAGGGCAAAGGTTAAACACAGGACAAGGGTCGACATAGGATCCATTGTTATATACAGTAGTAAATTGTTGTAGCTGTGTTGGGAAAGAACCAGAGTTCCAGGCACAAATAGGAATTACTGAGGCAAAATTGTTATGTGTACTGAAAGCTGGCTAAACCAGAGATAAGTTCAGCCAAAATTTTTTACAAATACCTGGTGATGTTCAGAAGGATAAATTAAATGCAGTTTGTTGCTGTTAGTAGTTGTGTAACTTATAGAAAATTGAATTAGATAGTTTCTTCTAGTTAGTGTGTGTAGAGATTATATTTGATAACCAGAAAAAATTAATAATTGTTTCCTTTTACCAATCTTTCATCTCAAATAATACAGTTGCTGAACAGTTCAAATAATACAAGTCTCATTTCAAATAGGTACCCCACACATACAATTATATTTGGTGCCAACTTCAATCTACCCTCTATATGTTGGTGAAATTACATCTTTAAAATTGGTGGCAGTCATAAAATGTTGTCCAAAATTGTGCTAAATGCTTTCTCAGAAAATTATATTGAGTGGTTAGGTCAGGAGCCCATTCAAAGTGTAAATGGTTGTGAAAACATACTTGACCTATTAGCAAGATGTAACCCTATGCAAATAGGGAACATTATGGTGGATACAAAGTTTAGTGACCACAAGGCCTTGTTTCAAGCATGAATACTGTAACACCCAAAACCATCAAAAATAAATGCAGGATATATCTCTTTTAAAAAGCAGATAAAAATTTGCATGATGCCTTCAATAAGAGACAGCCTCCATTCCTTCCAAACTAACTATGAAAGTTTAGACCAGGTATGGCTTAAATTCAAAGAAATACCAGGTGGTTATAATTAAAGTGCAGCTACTCGTAGTAGTCCAATGTGTGTGTTGTTCATTGTCATATGGCAGCGAAACTTGGTAAATGTGTTAATGTGGAATGGATTAACACTGGATAACAAATTAGATCCAGTAGTGGCTACCAGGTGCAGATCTGGTATGTGCACTATTGTATGATGATATGACATCTACCAACTATGAGTGAACTGCATGGATATCGAGTTGAGAGACTGTGCACTGTTAGTGAAACTGAATTATGTGAATGGCACCTATCACAGTGCTGCATTGAGAGAGTATTACTGAGTGAAATCATTGAGGAGAGGCCTGAAGTCATTAAATAGTTTAAAGAAGATGATAAGGAAATTTGCAAAAACAAGTGAGCTTGGTGTGGCACTTGAAAGACAAAGGCATCCTATCCCTGTGGATTACTGACGAGTTTGATGTTGCTGTAACGGACCATGCAGCACATGCCCCAGCTAGTGCTAATGCTAGTGCAGTGCTAAGAGAATTGTCCATCTCATGGTCAAAAGTACGGAAAGGTTTGTGGTCTGTTCTCCATTGGTACCTGTATAAAATCCAGATGCTGTAGCAACTGAAACCTCATGATCCACAGCAATGTTCGGAATTTGCTCTTCAGTTTCTGGCATGGATCAAAGTTCATGATATATGGCTGAGTAATATTCTATGGAGTAACAAGGCACAGTTTATGCTATAGGGTGCAGTGAAAACAGAGAACTGCAGAATTTGTGGTATTGTTACACCATGTGTTGTACACGAAGGTCTTTTGAACCCACTGTACTTGGCTGTGTGGTGAGAATTGATGAGCACCGTTATTCTCAGTCCATTCTTCTTTGAAGAGAATTCACCCAGACGATCTGTCAGTTGTAAAAGGATGTCTCGATAATGTGTACATGTCACACTACATCATGTGATTGCTGCTTTGAAAGAGTGCAACTGCATGGAAACCACTGATTTCATACATGATGGGTCAACCCCTCATGGCACGCACCCAGTGGAAAATCTTCTTAATGCAAACTTCCACGAACGTGTTATCTCCAGAGGTTTTCTATATGCATAGACTGCAAGATCACTTGATCTGTATCCATGAGATGTTTGGCTCTGGGGATATCCAAAAGAATGTGTTTACCAGGGACACATTTAGTCTCTAACTGATCTGAAGGCCAGTACACAGGAACAAGTTGCTGAGATTCCATCATAACTGCTGCAAGAAAGTGTTGACATGTTGTTTTACAGATGCAGCATTTCATTGACATCTCCAGTACTCATATTGAACAAATTGTGTAAGTGGCAGTTAATAATAAAATCAACATTATGTCTTGCTCACTTGTTTGACACTTTCTGCCAAGATCCCATTCCTAATCCATTACATATGGAAACATTTCTATTCATCTTTATCATTCACAGTGCCAAAATTGGAACTAATTTGTTTCCCAGCATAAATAGGTTTCACATTAATGCTTTGTTGTAGTTGTGCTGGGAAAGTCCCCGAGCTTCAAGCTCTAATAGAAAGCACAGAAGCTGAAATCGTTACAGGTACAGAAAGCTGGCTAAAGCCTGAAATAAGTTCTGCAGAAATTTTTATGAAGTCTCAGATGGTGTTCAGGAAAGATAGATTAGGCAGAATTGGTGGTGGAGTGTTTGTGTCTGTCAGTAGTGGTTTATCTTGTAGTGAAGTTGAAGTAGATACTCCGTGTGAATTGGTATGGGTGGAGGTTATACTTAACAGCCGAAGTAAGTTAATAATTGACTCCTTCTACCGACACTCAGACTCCGATGATATAGTTGCTGAACAGTTCAGAGAAAATTTGAGTCTCGTAACAAATAAATACCCCACTCATACGGTTATATTTGGTGGGGACTTCAACCTTCCCTCGATATGTTGGCAAAAATACTTGTTCAAAACCGGTGGTAGCAGAAAACATCTTCTGAGATTGTCCTAAATGCTTTCTCCGAAAATTATTTCGAGCAGTTAGTCCACGAACCCACGCAAATTGTAAATGGTTGTGAAAACACATTTGACCTCTTAGCCACAAACAATCCAGAGCTAATAGAGAGCATCATGACTGATACAGGGATTAGAGATCACAAGATCGTTGTAGCTAGCTAGGCTCAATACCGTTTCTTCCAAATCCACCAGAAACAAACGCAAAATAATTTTATTTAAAAAAGCGGATAAAGTGTCACTAGAAGCCTTCCTAAGAGACAATCTCCATTCCTTCCGAACTGACTATGCAAATGTAGAAGAGATGTGGCCCAAATTCAAAGATACATTAGCAACAGCAATTGAGAGATTCATACCTCATAAATTGGTAAGAGATGGAACTGATCCTTCATGGTACACAAAACAGGTCCGAATGCTGTTGCAGAGGCAACGGAAAAAAGCATGCGAAGTTCAGAAGAACGCGAAATCCTGAAGAACGCTAAATCCTGAAGATTGGCTGAAATTTACAGACGTGAGAAATTTGGCACGGACTTCAATGCGAGATGCCTGTAATAGGTTCCACAACAAAACATTGTCTCGGAATTTGGTAGAAAATCCGAAGAAATTCTGGTCGTATGTAAAATACACAAGCGGCAAGACGCAGTCAATACCTTCGCTGCGCCGATGGTACTGTTACCGACGACTGTGCCACTAAAGCGGAGTTATTGAACGTAGTTTTCTGAAATTCCTTCACCCGGGAAGACCAATGGAATATTCCAGAATTTGAAACACGAACAGCTGCTAGCATGAGTTTCTTAGAAGTAGGCACCTCAGGGGTTGCGAAACAGTTCAAATCACTTGATACGGGCAAGCCTCGAGGTCCAGATTGTATACCGATTAGGTTCCTTTCAGATTACGCTGATACAATAGCTCCCTACTTAGCAATCATATACAGCCGCTTGCTCAACGATAGATCTGTACCTACAGATTGGAAAATTGCGCAGGTCGCACCAGTGTTTAAGAAGGGTAGTAGGAGCAATCCATCGAACTACAGACCTATATCATAGACAACGGTTTGCAGTAGGGTTTTGGAGCATATACTGTATTCAAAAATTATGAATCACCTCGAAGGGAACGATCTATTGATACGCAATCAGCATGGTTTCAGAAAACATTGTTCTTGTGCAGCGCAGCTAGCTCTTTATTCACATGAAGTAATGGCCGCTATCGATAGGGGATCTCAAGTTGATTCCGTATTCCTAGATTTCCGGAAAGCGTTTGACACCGTTCCTCACAAGCGACTTCTAATCAAGCTGCAGGCCTATGGGGTATCATCTCAGTTGTGCGACTGGATTCATGATTTCCTGTCAGGAAGGTCGCAGTTCGTAGTAATAGACGGCAAATCACCGAGTAAAACTGAAGTGATATCAGGTGTTCCCCGGGGAAGCATCCTGGGACCTCTGCTGTTCCTGATCTATATAAATGACCTTGGTGACAATCTGAGCAGTTCTCTTAGGTTGTTCGCAGATGCTGCTGTAATTTACCATCTAGTAAGGTCATCCGAAGACCAGTATCAGTTGCAAAGCGATTTAGAAAAGATTGCTGTATGGTGTGGCAGGTGTCAGTTGACGCTAAATAACAAAACGTGTGAGGTGATCCACAAGAGTTCCAAAAGAAATCCATTGGAATTCGATTACTCGATAAATAGTACAATTCTCAAGGCTGTCAATTCAAATAAGTACCTGGGTGCTAAAATTACGAACAACTTCAGTTGGAAAGACCACATAGATAATACTGTGGGGAAGGCGAGCCAAAGGTTGCGTTTCATTGGCAGGACACTTAGAAAATGCAACAAGTCCACTAAAGAGACAGCTTAAACTACACTTGTTCGTCCTCTGTTAGAATATTGCTGCGCGGTGTGGGATCCTTACTAGGTGGGATTGACCGAGGACATCGAAAGGGTGCAAAAAAGGGCAGCTCATTTAGTATGCACTGAAATGGTGCAGAAGTTAGATTATACTTACACACACACACACACACACACAAACACACACACACACAAATTTTCAGTGAACACATTACTGCACTGAAATTGTGCAGAAGTTATGTTGTACTTGTATACAAATCAGTTGGTTTTACTAAGAAATTCATCAATGGAGTAGAAGGAGTTGGCCACCAATAAATCCTTTAGGCTTCTCTTAAACTGAATTTCATTGGTTGTTAAGCTTTTTATGGCTGCTGGCAAGTTATTGAAAATGTGTGTTACCATGCAAACTACTAAAATGACATTAACAAGGAAAGTCTGTATGGTGTCATGAGCCAAATGTATATTATGTACTAATTCCATGAGTTTCATAAAGCTAAGAGAACAAAATGCAAACAATACGGTACATAAGTAAAATAAGAAGCAATAACTCAGATGGCAGACTCTCAAACACAGTAGTAGTAGTAAACACCTTAAATATCTCCATATAAATAGCAAACTACTGTAAAACATTCTAACAGCTTTACTAATTAAAGTGAGCCTCTTACAGAAGCATATCTCTTAATTTTTCCTCAGTTTGAAGAAACAAAATACGCTGCATTAAAATTACAGCAAAGAAATAAATTAATCAAATTATCTTTGGAACAACCAATAAAAGGCCTTTAGAAATTTGAGCTGGGAATACAAGGACTTTTCCAGGACAAAATTTGTTAACCCACAATTTGTAACCAATAATCTTTATACATATGCAAGCCTACTGAAAAATCTGCAGAGATGTTCATGCAGAAAGTGGGATCTGTTATAATGAAGTTTTAACAACAATGGTCACAAAATGCAAATTATTATTTGAGAAGTAAGAATGTATCCATCCTTGGTAACCTGGATGAGCAGATAGTAGTTATATACCACAAACAGGCGAGCTGTTGAGAGGTAAATTAAAACACACCAGATTTTAGGAAGACGAGGCAGAAAGATTTTTTCTGTAATTATCATGGCTTTAAAACCACAAAAGTTGTTTTCCAGACAATTCTTGTTTGGATGAAAACCAAAAGTGGTAGCAATGAAATGAAAACTACTGTTATACACTACTGGCCATTAAAATTGCTACATAAAGATGACGTGCTACAGATGTGAAATTAAACCAACAGGAAGAAGATGCTGTGATATGCAAATGGTTAGCTTTTCAGAACATTCACACAAGGTTGGCGCCGGTGGCGACACCTACAATGTGCTGACATGAGGAAAGTTTCCAACTGATTTCTCATACACAAACAGCAGTTGACTGGCGTTGCCAGGTGAAACGTTCTTGTGATGTCTCCTGTAAGGAGGAGAAATGCGTACCATCACATTTCCGACTTTGATAAAGGTCGGATTGTAGCCTATCGCGATTGCGGTTTATCATATCGCGACATTGTTGTTCGCATTGGTCGAGCTCCAATGACTGTTAGCAGAATATGGTATTGGTGGGTTCAGGAGGGTAATTACGGAATGCCGTGCTGGATCCCACCAGCCTCGTATCACTAGCAGTTGAGATGACAGGCATCGTATCCGCATGGCTGTAACGGATCATGCAGCCACGTCTCGATCCCTGAGTTAACACATGGGAACGTTTGCAAGACAACAACCATCTGCACGAACAGTTCGACGACGTTTGCAGCAGCATTGACTATCAGCTCAGAGACCATGGCTGCTGCATCACAGACAGAAGCGCCTGCGATGGTGTACTCAACGACGAACCTGTGTGCACGAATGGCAAAACGTCATTTTTTCAGATGAATCTGGGTTCTGTTTACAGCATCAAGATGGTCGCATCCGTGTTTGGTGACATTGCGGTGAACGCACATTGGAAGCGTGTATTCGTCATCGCCATACTGGCATATCACCCAGCGTGATGGTATAGGGTGCCACTGGTTACACTTCTTGGTCACCTCCTGTTCACATTGACGGCACTTTGAACAGTGGATGTTAAATTTCAGATGTGTTACGACCCGTGGCTCTACCCTTCATTCAATCCCTGCAAAACCCTACATTTCAGCAGGATAATGCAAGATCGCATGTTGCAAGTTCTGTACGGGTCTTTCTGGGTACAGAAAATGTTTGACTGCTGCCCCGGCCAGCACATTCTCCAGATCTCTCACCAACTGAAAACATCTTGTCAATGGTGGCCGAGCAACTGGCTTGTCACAATACGCCAGTCACTACTCTTGATGAACTGTGGTATCGTGTTGAAGCTGCATGGGCAGCTGTACCTGTACACGCCATCCAAGCTCTGACTCAATACCCAGGTGTAACAAGGCTGTTATTACGGCCAGAGGTGGTTGTTCTGGGTACTGATTTCTCAGGATTTGTGCACCCAAATTGCGTGAAAATGTAATCACATGCCAGTTCTAGTATAATGTATTTGTCCAATGAATACCTGTTTATCATCTGCATTTCTTCTTGGTGTAGCAATTTTAATGGCCAGTAGTGAAAATTAATTTTTCCTCTGACATGTGGGATACTGCCCCATTCCATTACTGAACTACTGTTATATAATCAACAGTAATTGTTGTGGAAAGCTTAGAGCTATAAAATCTGCATTCTAGGTGCAAATATCATCCTCTTTAGTCTCCATACATTACACACTGTACTTTCTAATGTTTTCATAACTTAGAGAGATTTTTGAGGCAAAGGATTTTGCATTTTTCTCAAAACATGCACCAAGTGATGAACGAGCAACTGCACAGAATACCATAATGATTTTTTAATTATACACATTCTTTTTATTTCAAAACAATATGACATGCAATGAGCATGAAGGAGACTATTTTCATACATGCATCAAATTATATCAGAAAGCAATCACAGGACTGCACATCATTGATCATTTCCCTCAGTACAGTGTCTGTGAAAGCAAGAGAGCATATAAACAAAGAAGACAATCCTCTAGCAATGCTGAAGTGCATCTTCTAGCCCCTGTACTGATGTAATTGTCTTGTATCAATCTGCAGCAGATGGCAGTTCAGTCACACTGCTTGTTACACATGTTAAAATCTTTCTAGAGGAGATACAGTTTATGGAACAACAGGTCTTTGTCTAAGTATCTGTCACCAGAGAAACAAAATTTTTATTTTCTTAGTAATTACACTGTGGCAGTGAATATATGTTCATAGTTATTGATAGAAAAAAGTACTTTGTGCCACCTTTCAATCAAACAGCTGCACTTACGTTTGCTCTCTCACCACTGACACCATCCTTTCTTATCTGCATCTGTCTTCCACAAGCCACTTAATGGTGCTGGGTGGAGAGTACTTCATATATCACTGTCATTTCTCCATTTCCTATTCCAGTCACAAATAGTGCACCAGAAGAACAATTGTTGGTAAACCTCCTTGTAAGCTGGAATCTCTCTCATTTTACTTCATAGTCTTTTTCACAAGATATACATAGGAGTGTTTCTTCTAGGCATGTGCACTCCCAGAATTTTTCAGTGAACCACATCACAATGTTCTACATGTCTCTTTTAGTGCTTGCCACTGGAGCTGGGTGAGTATCTCCACAATGCTTTTGTGCTTTTAAATGAACCTGGGAAAAAATGCACTGCTCTTCTTTATGTCTTCTATCAATCCTACTTGGTGAGGGTCACAGACTGTCAAGCAATGTTAAAGTATCAGTCGAACAAGGGTTTTGTAAACTACCTCCTTCATAAGTGGCCTGTACTTACCACAGATTTTTCCAGTTAATCTCAATCTGTCATTTACCTTTCCAGGAATTAGTTTTATGGGGTCACTCCACTTCAAATTACTCCACATACATATTCCCAGATATTTAATGGATTGTTCTGCCATCACATCATAATATAATAACGGATCTTTCTGTCTGTTTATGTGTAATATGTTACATTTGTTTATGGTGAAGGTCAACTGCCAATCCCTGCATCAACAGCTAATCCCTGTATTTCACTAGAATTCTTTCCTCTTCTTCTTCTTCTTCCTCTTCTTCTTCTTCTTCTTCCTCCTCTTCTTCAACATTTCTCTCTCGGTGTAGCAGTGTACACTCTTTTGGCCCTCTGCCTCTACTTGATGTGTTCTTGTGCTTTGTCAGGATGGTGGCCCTCTATCTTGCGGTATATATGGAGAGCATCTAGTGTATGTTGCCTCAATCTCCCAATAGGTAGTTTACCACTGACTTTCAACAAAAACCCATATTTTGTTTCTGTATCTCAGCCTGCTTGAAGTAAGTGGTCATACCTCCATAAGAGGGCTTTCCCTCACCTTCTCAACCATGGGTGCCACTTCGTATCACCTGTGAATTTAATCATTGGCCACATGATCATGAGGGAATGGCAAGCAAGATGTCTACTGAAGCACTATGGTTTCCATTACAGAAAGTCATTACTCTGCTTCTTCCAACATTCTGTGCCAACTGGTCAGATTGCAGAGTGGTATGCTTTCAGCTTGAATTGGTATGGCATAATCTATTTTAAAAAAATAAAATATGAAGCACACCAGTCATTACTTGCCATTTAAGTGATGCACTGCTAGTGCGGTTTGTGATTTTAAGAATTAGTGTGCTATCAGAGGCAGTTTTTAAGATAAGACATCTGAAGATCTTTAACGAACATACACTCTCGGTCTTGACTGTGTCCGTATTATTTGCATCTGTTGGAAGGTACTTCGTTTTCTTCATATTAAGGCACAGTTCAGTTCTTCCATGCTTTGAGTTGTCACTGAAGGAGATTCTTGTCTTCAGTAGCCAGTAGATCACCTCAGCGTACAGTGGAGTCCAAGGTGCTAATTTCTGAAGATCTCTGTCGACCATGTCCATTAATGCAATGACCAAAACGGAAGAAAAGAGCAGATCCATGATGAACACCCACAGAAACAGGAAAATCATCTGACATCCCAACAGCAGATTGTACTTGACTTTTAGTACTGTGGTAGAGTAGCAATACACTTTCAATTAGTTTTTCAGATACATACTGCTCTCTGAGAACAAACCATATGAGATCCTCTGGTACTCAGTCAAAAGCTTTTTCCAGGTCCAGGAAAGTGAAGTGAAGTGAAGAAACTTAGACATCTCACATTCCTTCTCTGTAAGCAAGCAAGTTGGATGAATAGAACTGGAAGGCCAGCAGCCTTCCACAAAGGCACACTGATTGATAGTGAATAACTGGTTGTGAATAAACAATGTTACAAGTAACACACAAATCTGAACTCCAATGGCATTTATTGCTCCAATTTTCCATCATTTATTGAACATACATACTTTTCATCACTTTTAAATTAGTTTTCAAAAGAATTTTTTTTTCTTTTCTTTTCTTTTAACATCTCATGAGAAGGATTTGTGAAGAATTGCCATTGTGAAACATTAAAGAAAATACAGTCTATACATGTATGGAGCATATCGATGCATTATATCCTTTGAAATTGCCTTTATTTTAGGATACCAATATAAGACTTTCAAATCACAATCATCTTCAGCAAAAATTTTCAGTTTTTTGCAAATAATTTATTGTTGTGGTTCCATGTTACCTTACCTCCCAAAACCCGTTTAAAAAAATATTCTTTTGATGGTATAATGTGATTTGAAACTCATGACCCAATTTCTTCAACTTTTCTTTGGCTGTTAAATGTTAGTAGTTTGTTGTAGGCCCCCCTGGGTCATATATAGCAACACAGATAAAATATTTATTTTTAAATCATGTCTAATACAGTGCTGGAATAATTGTAGTTCAGTGCAGAAATGCAAAAGAAATCTTCCAATTTTCTCCTGACACTTCCTTGATAAAAAATTTGCCAATGTGCTGCAAATTTATGAGCTCTTTTGTGTAACCAAACCTCTTCCAAAATACTTCAGTCTCAGAGCTCTATGTAACTGCATACACACATGCAACAGACTACTTTAGAAGTTCAGCAGTATTCCATAAATGTTTTACGTGACTAGTTGGAAAAAGCTGGTGACTTCTTGCTTGATTCAATCATTTTGTAAGAAAGGTGTTGAAGATTAACACAGTTGAATGCTGCCAAGAAGTCTGTAGTGTAACTGGTAAGGCTGTCTGCCTATAAGTATTTTTACATTTCATTTGTTATGCTGTAAATCAATTACAGCTGTGCTCAATCCAAAGGTCGGTTGAAACACTGCAGTGCCTTACTAGGCATGGTGGTCTACCCTAGACTTCTTCCCACCTCTAAAACCTCTAAAATGATTTGTACAGCTAACTTTTCAACATATATTCCAAAACAAGGTGCAACTTGACTGTTGACATTGTTGTAGGTGTATGAAGCAATAAGAAACAGAGAAAATTGTACGACCAACTGGGGTTTGAAACAAAAATCTTTAGTTTTGTACTCTGCAACTTAAACTATTGAGCAACCAAAACATGTTTCTGTACAAACCATTATTATGTTATTTAACAAATAGAAACTGCACTGAGCCTAGGAAACAAACACTAGTTATAGGATCCTGTACAAGAAGTGAACAAAGAAAATATGGTGGCATTATATGTCACATAAGTTATGAATAATTTATTGGCAAATAAGTTTGTTTTTATACTCTACTTATTTGATCAATTATCCAGACAGAAATTTATTCAAATAATATCCATCTCCGCTTACAATTATACCTTCCATTTACTTCCTCTTTGTGGTCATTGCAGTTAATACCATCAAATGTAATGAGCTATTGCTCAATTTACTCATGAGAACTTGGATTGAAATTTTTTGTCACTTATAAACAATGCAGACAAATTTAATCAGTTGTCATGTCTTCAACATAAATCTGTTTCATTTTTCCAGTCAAAAATATGTCTCAGTGCTGGTGTGATTTTGGATGTGAGCATTATTTCACTAGCTTCCATTCACGGACATACAAGACTTCCACGGCAAAATCAGTGACCTCCAATAACATTCAATATTGGATAATCACTCTAAATTTCATTATACGTAATCATACATAGCTGCTGTGGTAATACTTTATGAATCTCAGGTATACAGCAGACATTTTCTGCATAGAAAACAAGGAAAACTGACAGCTAAAAAGATATTCTAACCCTAAATGAATACCAATGATTGCTGGCCCCATTAGTGAGGCTACATTGTGATGAAGCTGTATAGTGTCCATGTTTTCTAGTTGCATGGCAGGAGGACCACATGGCTGTTGCACAGCACTTAGTAAGCAAACACTACACAATACCATGTGAAACTGCATGGTACTGAGTATGGAAACACCTGGCCACTTGCTTCCACGTGCACATGCAAAGCAAGCGATGGTCAGCAAGCATTACTCACATGGTTTTGGCACACTGATGCAGTGCTCTAGTGGTGGGTGGGTGTATGGAACAAGTCATGCACCTGGTTCAGTCACAAGAAAGTGACCCATAGGATGCAGGATTTGGAGCAGGACTGGGATGATAGGGATGGACAAAGATATTCTGTAGGCTCAGTGGGTGGCAGACAACTACTCTGGTGAAGTGGGTAGAATTTTGGGTAGGATGTCCCTCATCTCATGGAACAACAAGATGTAGTCAGAGCTCTGGTGAAGGGATGTGGTTGAGCTTTTCAAGACCATGGTGATACTTCATGATCAGATGTGTGCTGGTCAGTGGCTGGTTAACAAGTTTACTAGAGACAGAGGATGAGATGGCACTCAGGGGATTTTTGTATCGATGAGCTGGATAGGATATTGTCTGTCAGTAAAGGCTTTGGAAAGGTTCATGAAATATTTCAAAAACTCCTGCTTCCTACTGCAGATGTAGTGTCCACAGGTGTGAGGCTGCAAGGCAGAGATGTTCTGACATGGAACAGGGAATGTGTACTGCTGTCAAATTGGACGTACTGTTTGTTGTAGGTGCAACTGATCAACAGATGTCTTTACAGAGCCATTTGAGACATGGAGAACAACACCCAGGAAGTTGGTTTATTGAGTTGAGAAGGACTAATTGAAGCAGATTTGGGAACCGGAGTTGAGGCTATGGAAGAAAGAGAAATAGTTGTCCTTGCCTTGAGTCCAGATCATGAAAATGTCATCACTGTGTCTGAACCAGACAAGAAGTTCCAGGTGTTGACTAGATAGGAAGGATTCCTCCAGATGGTCCATAAATAAATTGGAATAGGATGTGCCAAGGGAGTACTCATGGCATAACCAGAGATTCATTTAAAGGGTTGGCTATTCAAAGTGAAATAATGTGGCATAGGAAGTTGTTGGTCAGGAGGATTAGGAAAGAACTGGAGGGTTTGGTATCAGGAGGACACTGGGATAGATAATGTTCCACACCTGCAAGGCCATGTGCATGGGGGATGGTGGTGTGTAAGAACATCGCATCCACAGTGGTCAACAAGGAGTTTGATGGTAATGGGACAGGATGGTAATGAGAAGGTGGCGAAGGAAATGAGTAGTATTTTGTGATGTAGTATGGGCATTTATGGCCAACAGTTTAAGGGTGTTGGTCACAAAAGCAAAGATTTGTTTTGTAGGAGCATTGTAACCAGTTACAATGGCATGGCACACTGCGTCCAGTGAGGAGATCTGTGAGGCTACGTTTGTGGAGTGGAAGGGGGGGGGGGGGTTGCTAGTTTATAAGGCTGGAAATCGATTCAGATGTCCTGTTTATGAAAGGACCTAAGACCTTGAGGAGCTGATGGAAGCCATACGGGGCTTCAGCAATAGTATCATTGTCATAAGGCTCGTATTCAGAGTTTATCGGAAAGTTTTGGAGGCCCTCAGCTACATAGTCATTACAATTCATGACCATTATGATGGAGTCTTTATCTGTAGGAAGGCTGGTAAACTCTACATTGGTATTCAGGTTACAGATAGCTAGGTGTTCCATAGGAGTGATTTTGGACTCACTGGGGACAGATTTAGGCCAGTAGGGACATGTTAGAAGTAGAGATTCCTGAAAGATTACCAGGGGACAACGGGAGGGGGGGATGTTTACATTGCAGAGATCGAGCAAAGGAAAGGTGAGGCCTTTAGGGAGTACTGAGACTTCTGCAAGGATCAGAGTTTTGGTAAAAAGACTGAAAAAAGAACAGTGTGTTTCATGGAGGATGGAGGAAGCTTTGGGGGATGTGGAATGTGCAGTAAGTCAGCAAAGCATGGTCTGGCAACAATAAGAGGTTGACTGGGGGAGGAGGAGAAATCAGAGTGGTAGTCTCTATTGGCAAGAGGTAATCCCATGTGGGTATAAGATAGTAGTAGATGAGAGAACTTCCTCAAACACAGGTGGTGCGTGAAATGCTGTTCCAACTGCCGGAGGGATTGAGTTTATATCACAGTGATTGCATTCAGGAAGTTGTTATCACAGACAAAAAAGATTTTGCGAAAGGAGCAGAGGCTGTCAAGTATGATTTTAGATTGGATTCTAGAATTATGTAGACCAGTCTGGTGAAAGGGAGGAACTGATGGAATTAGAAAAGGGGAGGGGTTTGTGGTAGGATGGGTGACAGTGCAAGATGCCAATTTTAATGGCAAGCACATTAGGTAGGATCCCATATGCCCGAAAATATTTCCGAAATAGACTATGTGATTGCAGTTCTGATAAGGCAAAATTTTTTAGAATTGGTGGAGGTAGAATGAGCAGGGATTCATAGTTAGATAGACCAGAGACAAAAGGAGTGACTGAAAAAATAGTAAAACAGTTATAAATAAGATCACCAAAACTCATGGTAGAAGTGATACGATGGAAATAAATGGTTGGTACTATATAGAGAGCTATGTAGGATGTTAGGAGGAAGGTCAGAAAACGTTTTTAAAGAAGCAGTATGCAGTAAAGGAGCTCAGAAATAAATATGCTCAACTGCAAATTGATATGTGCATCTGTAATAAAACAAGTGTAATTGTACAATGTGATCATAAATAAACATAAATGATCAGCTTACAGTCAAGTGGGCCAGCATGAGTTGGCAGTAGAGCATATATTAAAAACTGTACTCTCACTGCTACCAAAGCCATGCACATATAGGTGGCCATGCATATTTTGGTGTATGTGTGTGACTGTGTGTTTTCTCATCTTAGATTAAGAGCAAGGAGCTCAAAGCCAGTGTTAACTGTGTTTCTGTGCACTACACACCAGTCCACTGTATAGTAAGTGTTTGCCTTTCCCTTATTTTATATATCTGTCCACCCAGGAATTTCCATTACTGTAATAGGCTAGGAAATGGAAAAGGGAGAAATCAGTAATAACTGAAATTCTTGGATGGAACTATACATAAAATAAGGGAAAGGCAATCACTCAGCTATCGCAAACTCATATGTGGTGTAAAGACACACATAATAGAAAACAGTATTCAGTAGCTTTAGAGCTCAGGTTGTTTTCTTTTCCTAGTTCCCCACGCCATCAACCAGCCCATACTTGTACCTTTTACCTACTCCCCAAATTCCACATATCCAACAACATGCATCTCCCTACTGGTCATTCCATTGGGGCTGTGAACAATGCTGCCAAAGAATGAACCTCTAACTTTGTTCACCAAAACCTCCAACCTATTGTCTGTAACCTACCATCCTACATATGCCACATCCAAGACCTCCTACATCTACAGCTACATGACTACTCTACAATTCACACTTAAGTACCTAACAGAGGGTTCACTGAACCACCTTCACGCCATTTCTATACTGTTCCACTCTCTAGCAATGTGCAGGAAAAATGAGCACAAACTTTTACATATGAGCTCCGATTTTTTTCATTTTATTCCAATCAGCAGTTCTCCCTTCATAGGTGGTTGTCAACGAACACTTTTTGCACTCTGAACAGAACATTAGGGATTCAAATTCTGTGAAAAAAATTTCACCTCGATGAAAAAAGCCTTGATTTTAATGATTTCCACACAACTCACTTATCACATCTGTTACACTGTCTTCTATTTCACAATAATATAAAATGACCTGTCCATCTTTGAATTTTTTTTTTTAGTGTCCTCCATCAATTAAATCTGGTAGGAATCCCATACTGCACAGCAGTATTCTAGCAGACAACAGATAAGCATAGTGTAGGCAGTCTCTCTTAGTAGAGCTGTTGTATCTTCTAAGTGTTTTGACAATAAAATACAATCTCTGATTTGTCTTCCCCATAATTTTATTTATGTGACTTTAGTTGAACTGACATCTTTTAGATTTGTGTGATTTCTCATGCAACTGAAATTTAATGGAGTGCTTTCAGTACTCACGTGGATGACTTCCCACTTTTCATTATTCAGGGTCCACTGCCATTTTTTGTACCATGCAGATATTTTATATAAATCATTTTGCAATTGGTTTTGATGTTCTGATGACTTTACTAGACAGTAAAGGACAGTATCATCTGCAAACAATCTAAGAGGGTTGCTCAGATTGTCTTCTAAACTATTTATATATAGATTAGAGGCAGCAGTGGACTTATAACGACTTTGGTGAATGTCATAAACTTCTGTTTTACCCAATGACTTTCTTTCAATTACTACGAACTGTGAACTTTCTGACAGGAAATCACGAATCCAGATGTACAACTGAGACAATACTCCATAGGCATGCAATTTGATTAAATGTTGCTTGTCAGGTACAGTACCAAAGCCTTCTGGAAGTCTAAAAATAAAGAATCAATTTGACATTCCCTGTCAATAGTACTGATTACTTCATGTGAATAAAGAGCAAGTTGTGTTTGACAAGAATAATATTTTCTGAATCTGTGTTGACTGTTTGTCAATATTTTCTTCGAGGTGATTCATAATGTTTGAACACAGTATATGTTCCAAAATCCTAGCACAAATCAAAGTTACTAATAGGGGTCTATAATTCAGTGGATCACTCCAATTTTATTTCTTAGATATTGGTGTGACTTGCGCAAAAGCAAAATCTTTAGCTACAGATGTATCAATGAATGGTTATATATAATTACTAAGGATGATGCTATTGTTTCAAATACACTCTGAAAGGAATGATAAGTGGTATACCACCTGGGCTGGAGGACTTACCTTTATTAAGTGATTTTAGCTGCTTTGAAACAATGAGGATATCTACTCGTATTTTAAGTTAATCATGTTGACAGCAGTTCCTCATTTGAATTCTGGATTACTTATTTCATCTTTTTTGTTGATTGTAGAAACTACTGAAAGTATATCACACTGAACGCTAAAATTTGAGCTTCTGCAAAACTCTGGCAGTCTTGGGGTTTAAATTTTTTTTTTTTATTTGGCATGCTATTTTTGTTGCTCCTGCATCAGTGTTATGACTCGACTTATGTACCCTGAAGGGTCAGTTCTGTTTATCATGAATTTGTTCATTGTAAATAAGTATTACAGTAGTTGTATTACATGTTTATTACCTTATAAATAAATAAAAAACATTTTTATTTTAAATTCAGTGCATTAGTATTTGTAAAATGACTCTTAGTGTTCATTAGAAAATGACGATCATTCCACTTCGGACCTGTGGAATGGTACATTAGCTTATTTGTTTTAGTTGTAAATATTTGTCATGTATTGTTGTTTTTCTGACATGTTCCACATCCTGGAGGACCTCCTCACTACGGATCAATTGGAATGAAAGTAAATCTAATCTAATCTAAAGAGCCTTTATTGTTTAGTGGGTGTTGGTCTCACTTTGAGACATTCTCACAGAAATTTGGAACTTAGTCCAGGACATGGGAGTAAACTTTTATACTAAAGAACTCCACAGATACCTCTGCTTCCCTTGATGCTCAGAAAATGATGTTCAAACACTAGAATTCGAGCTGGCTACCCGTGGGCTGAGCCCCAACAAACAGGTATTTACACTCATGCTCATAAATTAAGGATAATGCTGATACATGGTGAAGTGTGCAGATGTTTTCAGATGTGCTAATGGTGACTGTGTGTTGAAAATGTCTCAAAGAAAACATATTGATGACGTTATGAGAGGTAGAATACTAGGGCGACTGGAGGCTGGTCAAACACAGCAGGTCATAGCACGGGCCCCCGTGTGCCACAAAGTGTAATCTCAAGATTATGGCAATGATTCCAGCAGACAGAAAATGTGTCCAGGCGCTACAGTACAGGATGTCCACAGTGTACAACACCACAAGAAGACCGATATCTCAGCATCAGTGCCCGCATACGCCCATGGAGTACTGCAGGTAGCCTTGCTCGGGACCTTGCCGCAGCCACTGGAACTGTTGTCTCCAGACACACAGTCTACATCTGACTGAACAGACATGGTTTATTCGCCCGGAGACCTGCAAGGTACATTCCGCTGACCCCTGGTCACAGGAGAGCCCGTAAAGCTTGGTGTCAAGAACACAGTACATGGTCATTGGAGCAGTGGACCCAGGTTATGTTCACGGATGAGTCCAGGTATAGTCTGAACAGTGATTCTTGCCGGGTTGTCATCTGGTGTGAACCAGGAACCAGATACCAAACCCTTAATGTCCTTGAAAGGGACCTGTATGGAGGTCATGGTTTGATGGGGTGGGGTGGGAGTATGATTGGTGCACATACACCCCTGCATGTCTTTGACAGAGGAACTGTAACCAGGTGCATCGGGACATAATTTTGCACCAGTATGTCCACCTTTTCAGGGGTGCAGTGGGTCCCACCTTCCTCTTGATGGATGATAAACGCACAGCCCCACCGAGCTGCCATCATGGAGGAGTAACTTGAAACAGAACATATGAGGCGAATGGAGTGGCCTGCCTGTTCTCCAGACCTAAACTCCATTGAGCACATCTGTGATGCTCTCGGTCGACATATCGCTGCACGTCTTCAAACCCTATGACACTTTTGGAGCTCCGACAGGCACTGGGGCAGGAATTGGAGGTTATACCCCAGCAGCTGCTCGAGCACCTGATCCAGAGTACACCATCCTGTTGTGCGGCTTGTGTACATGTGCATGGTGATCATATCCCATATTGATGTCAGGGTACCTGCGCTGGAAACAGTGGCATTTTGTAGCACATGTGTTTCAGGACGGTTTTCTCAACTTATCACCAATACTGTGGACTTACAGATCTGTACCGTGTGTGTTCCCTAAGTGCCTATGCTATTAGTGCCAGTTTTGTGTAGTGCCATGTTGTGTGGCACCATATTCTGCATTTATCCTTAATTTATGAACATGACTGTATATTAGTTATCTTAGCAAAAAAGGCAGGCAAACAAAAGGGTCCATAATATGACATATTATGACTTGATTAGTATTGTTTCTTAATGTTTATTGTTAATGTTTCTTTCATTCATTAAAAATTGATGTATTTACTATACTGTTGCATACCTTTAGATAGTTTAGGTGGATTCTGGGAACAATGATCATACTGTAAAATATTGTAGAGGGCATTTTAGAGTAGAGTGAACAGTTAATTCCTCAAATTATCTCTAGGATGTGACTAAACCATTTTGTAGCATTTCTTTGTGTCAAGTGTAGTTAGGGGAGAAACATCAGTAAATTTGGCGCATGGGTCATGATAATTAGGGGCTAAACTCTAATTTTGAGTTCTGATTCAGGACTCTGTCTTGTCAGAAAGTGCAAGATTTATTCAGTGGGAAAGTAAGTTTGAGATCTTGTTTTCTCCTCTGTCACTTTTCGTGCCAAATTACTGTCTATCATTTCCTGACTAATTGTAATGCTGTGGTAGTTTATTTTTTGATCTTATTAAAAGAAATTGAATTAGCTAAGTTAGGATTTCACGGTAGGTATCAAAATGTATAAGATTTTCAAGTGACTTGCAACCATTGATATACAGATGATTGGTTATAGGCTCTTTACCTCCTATTTTTCCCAGTATAGTGACACACACATGCGCACCCACACACAGTAGCTTGCGTGTGGGTTTAGTCCATGGGTATGGTAGAAAAAGACATACTGCTGGAGAGATAGTGTCCAGTTTTACAATTCAGACCTAGTGCATAGGGGAGGAACTAAATAGCACAAGTATTGAATAACTTGAGTCACTGGTGGTGCGGTGTACACCCTATTTAACAATAGAATGGTAGTGTTTTTAGTTACTTTTACTTTAGTGGTGACTATTTTAGGCAGTAAATAATGAGGCTGTTTTCATTCATTGCACACCTCTCTCTCTCTCTCTCTCTCTCTCTCTCTCTCTCTCTCTCTCTCTCTCTGTGTGTGTGTGTGTGTGTGTGTGTGTGTGTGTGTGTGTGTGTGTGTAAAGGAGGAGGGGGAGAGCCACAGAAAAATGATCCCTGGAGCCTTCTTGGTAGTGTGATTTGCATGGGGATGAAATAAGGTATTGTATCGGTTGGGTGGGCAACAGAATACTTTTTGTGAAAGGTGGATGAGGTAAAATTGATGCCCAGTGAACGATGTGATTGAATTTTTCAAAGCGTGGGTGGTACTGAGTTATTTCCAACCTGTAATTCTAAGAATGAGTAATGCTTACTTTATATATATAAACACACCACCACCAAATACACTATCTGATTGAAAGTATCTAGACATTTATTAGTGGACATAAATATAAGGTGTGGCCACCCTTCACCTTTATGATGGCTTCAACTCTGCTGGGGACACTTTCAGTGAGGTGTCTGAATGCCTGTAGAGAAATGGCAGCCCATTCTTCTCATGAGCTGAAACCAGAGAAGATGGTGATGTTGGACTCTGGGGACTAGAGTGAAGTTAACATTCTGTCTCATTCCAAATATGTTACATTGGGTTCAGCTAAGGACTCTGGGCATGCCACTCCATTTCAGGAAAGTTATTGCCTCACAGATGCTGCTTTATTATGTGGTTCAGTGTCTTACTAACATAAAGAATTATCATCTCCAAACTCTTTCTTTATTGTATGCAATACACCATGCTGTAAAATGTGTTCATATGCTTCTGCATGTATCATTTTCTCTAGCACAATAAGGGGACTGCACCTTAACCATGAAAGACACCTCTTCCTTACTTCATTTTTGGTGCTACACATGATAGCAGCCAATCTTCTTCATATATTCACCAAATCTAAACCCTGTCATTGGATTTCAACAAGATATCGCATTATTCATCACTCGTTTTCATTTTCTATTCATTCACTATCCAGTGGCTCTTTACATCAACTCAGACATTGCTTAGTATTGACAACAGAAATATGTGCCTTATGAGGAATTGTCTGAACATTGTACCTCATTCTTTTCAACTCCTACACACAATTGTGCTAGCTGATCTGCTGATAGCACTTTAGAATGCTAGCTGATCTGCTGATAGCACTTTAGAACTCACAAATGATTATTTCTGCTGATTTCACGAGATGATTTTATAACTGCCTTTTGCAATCCTCGGTGGTCTCTGTCTGTCAGTACATGAGGTCTGTGTGAGCTTGATTTAGCTGTGGTTCTTCCTTCACATTTCCGCTTGACAATCACACCACCAAAAGTCAACAGAGGCAGCTTTAAAAGGATTGAAATGCCTGGTGGATTTGTTACTCAGGTGACATCCACATTCTGTGATCTCCTGACTGACCCGCCCTGCTGTTACTGCTTCTCTGCTAAGAAAACAATATTTCCCATCTCATTCTATGATGACAGATCTGCCTCTCATAACCTCTAGTGCTGAATTCTGCATTACATAAGGATGACCAGGTACTTTTGATCGGGTAGTGTATATGGGTTTTTGTGTGTACCTAATGTATTTCATTATCTTTTATATAACATACATTATTGTATAGTTGCTTTGAGCTTTGTGTATAATTTATGGGAAGCTGTTATAATTTGTTAGGTGTGGTACTTTTCATTCATAAATTTAATACACCAGTGTCAACTAGTTTACTTGTTACAAAATGCCATACTATAAAGTCCATTCCTACCACATTTCATATTTAATACACATCTACAATTTTATTACAGTGTGGGAAAAGAGAGTGAAGATGAAGCTAGTGAGCATGGCAGTATCAGGAGTGAAACAATTGATGAATCACGTAGACTTGTAGACACTACAGATGGTGAGTATAAATTTTTCATGTGCATATTTTACATTGTTATATTTCCATATAAAATTGTTCTTTATATGATGTTTTTTTTCTTTACATGATATAGTAAATCTGTTTTGATCTGGAGTATCCCAAATCAGTCATGCTCCCATTTATTTTTCATCTAGCAGCACCAGATTAATGTAAAATAACTAAAAGGGATTCACTCCTTCCTGTATTAATGAAAAGTTATCTTCACCATGTTTTAAAAAGTAATCTAAGAAAAGGCATGAGAACAAAACTCTTTAAGGTGCAGATATATTGTAATATAGAGCTTATTGTAAGATAAATGGGTAATGACTCTACAATAGTACTACTTTCTCATTATTTTTAAAGTTGGTCACAATATTATTATTACCAAGGACATAAGAGATTGCTGGTATAGTCCAGTGGTGTGATATTCAGGTGAGCATATCTGAGCTGTGCACAGCTCCTGTTCATGCCATTTATTGTCATCTTCTATTACGGTTCTGCCGCCTCGTTTTCCTATTCCATTTACTGGCGTCACTAACTTCCTGCCTTACTTGCCCATGAACGACAGCAGCACAGCAGCAGCAGCAGCAGCAGCGCTTATTGATAAGTGCACTGTCATACCATCTCTGGAGCGACCAATACTATTTCCGTCATTGTCTGTCTGGAAGTGAGTTGGAGATGGACCAGCAGTGAAGTCGGAGACGGACCAGGAGGGCAGTCGGGACGCAGCAGCAGTGCAGTCGGGGACGGAGCCCCAGTGAGGTCCGCACAGCCATTACCAGCGAGGATGACCATTACCAGCGAGGATGACCATTACCAGCGAGGATGACCATTACCAGCGAGGATGACCATTACCAGCGAGGATGACCATTACCAGCGAGGATGACCATTACCAGCGAGGATGACCATTACCAGCGAGGATGACCATTACCAGCGAGAATGACCATTGCTAGGTCGTTTGGTCAGTCGTCTCATCGACGACGTGTATTTGGGTCAGTTCCTTCTTGTGCAGAGATGTCGGTTGTGTTCCGTCTGCATGGTTGGGTCCAAGCCAGTGTCTCCAGGAGTTTTCTCAGCCCATGATGCGTGTGATAACAATCGTGTGCATTCTTGCCTAGAATCTGCACCCTCCGGTAGTGCCTTGACAGTTGTGACTTGTGTTTTTGGATTCTTTTAAACTCGTCTTGACTGATGTTTGATGCCTTGATCATTATAAGGCCCAGTTTCATGTTATTGGTATCTTAATTACTCTTCATTGTCCGATGTTTTCCATTATCTGTGGAGTTGGATCTGACCGTTGGAAATCGGTCAAATTGTCAGTCGGTCGTGAACCGTCCCTTGGGTGTGTTGCCTTCCGATTATGAGCTTGTCGGTCGGGCTGTCTGTCTCACCTAAGCGTGCATTAGTGTTACTTCCCAGGCTGCCCCTTGGAACCTTCTGAGTGCCACTCCTTCTGTTTTACATAGTAATTTCCTTTTACTTTTAAGAACAGTGTGTGGCCTTCAGCCGTGTTTCAGCTCATTTAAGTTGCAAGTCTGTTCTTTTAGGCCTTAAGCTGTAAAATTGTTTTCTCCATGGTGTGTGTGACTTTCAGTCGAGTTTTAATCCCTCTTAACCAAAAATTCAAAATTTTGGTCTTGCCCTTAAGTCATAACATTCTTATTCTTTAGTATGGGGCCTTCAGCCAAGCTTTACATGAAATATTTTAAGCTAAGGCCCCCAGCCTTTTTAAATTGAAAGCTCTTCTTCCTAGGCTTTAAGCCATTAAATTGTTTTCTTGATATGCGGCCTTCAGCCGAGTTTTCAGCCTATTTAGAATTAAAATTGAAAATCTTTGTTTTGGCCTTAAGCTGTAACACTCTTCTTGCTTAATGTGTGGCTTTCAGCCGAGTTCTATGGGAGAGATTTAAGCTAAGGCCTTCAGCCTATTTTTATCGAAGGAAAAAATTTTTTTTAAAAGAAGTGAAACTTGCAGTAGAACTTCTGTACCTCAATTCCTTGCTTAGGCCTTGGACCTTGGCTCTTCATATGTGGCCTTCAGCCAATTTAAATTAAATCAATGGAGCTCTTTCATTAAAACCTTGAGAGTTTTTAATTCTTGCTCATTTTGTTGTGTGTTTTCACAAATAAACCTTATATGTTGAATGCAACTGACAGCAACTTATTTTGGCCCCTTTCCACAAATATAACCTCATCCGCTCTGTCCTGCTAGTCCAGGGATTTCACTATTTTTAAAGATGGTGTCTTTTCAGTTATAAAAGTCTCCAAATGTATGAGCCAGTCTGAAAATTAATCCGTGTCTTATATCAGATTTGATATAAGTAGCTTTTGCTTAATATTCTTAAAAAAAAAGATTATTTACAAATGTTTATGAAATGAAGGGAAAAATCATTTCTTACTCAATAGATAAAAATATTGTTCGAAAAGCTGTCTACACTCAAAAAGTTTTCTTCTAAAGCAGAAAAATCAAAGACTGTAACAACTGCCACTAAAAATACATATGTTTCAGTCTTTGACAAAGTTTCCATTTGGAATTGTCTATTGTTTTCATTTTTCAAAGTTTGCAAGTACCATCTCCTCTAGAACTCTAGTAGAGTCCCATGGAGGATCTGATGCATCCCTAACTCCACCTCATGATTCATACCATGCTATATCCCTTACATCTTATTGTTTACAAATGTAAAGAAATGGTGGTCTGGATGGAAACAAGAAAGCACAGAAATTTCCCACTCACACTTGTTGAATCGTTCGTCATATTCATAATAAAAAACAGTGGTTCCTATTTGCATCACTTTTCATGATATTGATTTTTGATTACTTTTACAGTAATGTATTATTCATGCAAAATAAATTGACACTTGGCGTGGTGGCTGACAGGAGCGACTGTAAATGGGAAATGTATATGTATTTATGGTCACTTCAATGAGCCACTGTGCCGGGTATCAGCTTAGTTTACGTGATTAGTACATTTTGCAGGTTTCCATGATTATATTGTTTACAATTTTTTCATCACTGGTAGTGGAGTGTGATTATCTTATTTGTGACTATATGCACTGTCAGATTTTTATCCTTAAATTGCTTCATAAACCTTTGTACACTACTCTAAAGATGCATTGGTCACCATAGCAGTCTGAAACCTCTGTTTGATATATGCCATTCAGACTCCTTATTTATAAGAAATGAAATCACTCTCTAAACTGTACATAATTGAGTCAGTTTATCACAATTCCTGTAAGTATCACCTGAATATCACACCATTGTACCGTATCAGCAATCTCATATGTCCTGGGTAATATTAATATTATTTGTGACCTTCATGATGACATTTATCCTATTTGTTAAGATATTTCTGTTCTTTTCAAACAGCACTAACCAGGTCTCGGGTCAGTGGGTTGAAGCTGATACTCAGGCAGTTTCCAGCACTTCTTGTAAACAATATTCTGTTCACATACAGAAATTGGTTTACACATCTTTCAAAGGTAATACTAATATGTATAACAAATCCTTGTACAAAAGCAGATTTTTATTGCTGTTCCTTTTTTTATTATTGTTGATATATTTGTAGACTGAATTGAAATCATTGTCTTTTTAAATATGAAGGTGGTTGGAAAAGTTATCAGAATGGAATTAAAAAAAAGGTACTTACAACACTGAAACTTTTCTTATTTTTCAGTGTAGACTCATTGTAGATTAATGTACTTGGTCCAACGATGTTCCAGTGCCTTGATCCCATCTCAAAAAAAGTTTCCTCCAGGCCTGCAAAATAATTGTCAACTCCGGCTATCATTTCTTCGTTTGAAGTGAATCTTTGTCCACAAAGAAACATTTTCAGTTTTGGGAAGAGATGGAAGTCAGATGGAGCCACATCAGGTGCATAAGGCGGGTGTGGCAACAATTCATACCTTAGTTCATGTAACTTTTCCATGGCGAAGGCTCGTGTGTGTGGGCGCACATTGTTCTGATGGAAGATGACTTTCTTCCTTGCTAAACCTGGCCTTTTCTCGTGTATCTTTTGTTGCAATTTGTCCAGTTGGTTATCATAGTATTCTCCAGTAATTGTTTGCCCAGTGAGGAGATAATCTGCAAACAGAATCCCCTTTGCAGCCCAGAACACTGATGCCATGACCTTTCCCACAGATGAAATTGTCTTTGCTTTCTTTGGTGGCATGTTTCCACTGCTTCAACTGTTGTTTTATCTGTGGGGCATAGTAGTGCACACAAGTTTCATCTGTGGTCACAAGCTGGTGCAAAAATATTATTCTTTTCTCCTAAAACGGGCCAAACATTGTTCTGATATGTCCATTCTCGTGCGTTTTTGATCCACCATCAAGAGTCGCAGCACCCATCTTGCAGATAATTTTTTTACATTTCTAATTATTCAGTTAAAATCTGACATACCCTTTCAGATGACATCTGGTGATCCTCCATGACCATTTTGTGCACTTTGCAATGATTTCTGGAGTAGTGACACGTCTTGGCCAATCACTGTGTGGATCATCATCTAAGCTCTCCAGACCAAATTTAAATTCATTTGTCCACTTGGCAACAGCTGAATATGAAGGAGCAGAGTCCTCCCGTGTATTCTGAGAATCTGCATGAATGTACTTTGCTTTCATACCATTCTTTGCAAAGTACTTAGTCACTGCTTGAATTCCCCCCCCCCCCCCCCCCCCCAATTGCCACAGCTCTCTTCCAAGAGCACTGACGTGGCACATGTTTACAGGCAACAGTCCAGTAAATATCACTTGGACAACTCGTTGCACTAGTGCTGACCTCTCATGGTGATTCCGAGACCTTTTAAAACCACCGCCATATTCCACCAATTAGAATGCAAGCCATTATATTATTCTTTCAAAATGGTGAAGTACAATATGAAAATGCATATAACACACACACAGTTATTGTGAAGCCAGTGTTACATGCAGTAAACATCGCTGTACGTTTGCTAGATGGTGCACATCACTGTATAGGCTACCTGGCTGAGGGGTGGCTGCTTTCTCAGCATCTAAACACTACTCTTCCATATATGCATCTATTCAAGCAATACTGCTTTATTTCTGTTCTGTGGAGTTAACTGACGCTTTGATATTAATTTCCACCTGAGCACCTCCCTACTGCGGTGACACTTGTGATGGGGCCCACCTTGCATGTTGTGATGTTCCATCCTAGCAAGACTCTTTGTTGGCCTGCACGGGTAGCATTCAGAAAATATTAAAAGGGTGGTAGTATCGGAACTATCACCGAAAAAACCTGGAAAGCTCCTTGCAGGCAAGTAGCATAACAGTCAGCGGTGCCTACATGTAAGCTGTAATTTATAACAAAATTTATTCTGTGTGACACAGGCTTAAGACATGACAATAATGGAAATTCCTGGATGGAAAGATATGTAAAATAAGAGAAGAGCAACCACTCACCAGTAGCGGACTGATGTCTGGCACATGGATGCATGTAACAGAAAATAGTATTCAGTTTAGCTTTTGAGCTCATGCTCTTCTTCTGGCAAAAATACATTCACACAAACAACACTAAAGTGTGATGTTTAAAGCTTTCCCAGCGTACTGATTGTTCCATAAAAACACAGGAGAACTGCCGGATATCAGTAACTTCCTGCCATGATATTTCGGCGCAGAGTCTTCTGGCCATCTGCAGGTGAATGCCACTGTAGTAGTACTGGCAAGTACGCGCTGAGCTCTGCTATTTAGAGCCTTCTGAGGTGACATTGCGCATGCGCTGCTCAGCTGAACTGGGACTGGGTGGATGCTGTGACATGGGCTAAAGCAAACTGGAGCCATGATAAAGCTATGACGAGGCAAACTGCCAAGATTGACAGACTTTCTAAACAGATGCAGCAGGAAGTTCCAACTCAACGATCTGTTGTTAATTTGACAGAGAAAACTTTAGATGACGCGACTGTGTCTGTGCTAGCAAAAGGACTGAATTTTGCTCCCACACCTGTTTCATCGCTACTAGTGGATTTCATCAGTACCATCGAAGAAGCTGTACGCCGTCTTGATACAGATGAAGCGGAGGAAGTTCGTCGAGAGTCTTGCCGTGTATTGACCAGGGGTGCACCATGGAGAGGATAGCCTTCCGTAACTTACAAGCAGATGTGGATACAGTAGTCTTAAAATCTGACAAAGGAAATGCTACTGTCCTCATACCAAGGGATGACTATATTAATAAGATCAATGTTTTATTATGTGATTCAACGTATCGCAAAATCGATAAGGATCCCACGAGCCGAGTAGTGTGAAAAACTGCAGAACTTTTATCAAATAGTTCTCTACCGAAGGAGGCCATCAAGAGACTGAAACCAAACAGTTCAATTCCACCTAGGCTATATGGACTGCCTAAGATCCACAAGGAAAATGTGCCATTATGTCCAATTGTGAGTAACAGTGGAGCAGCCACCTACGACCTAGCAAAATTCTTGGCATCTTTGCTCAAACCAATGATAGGCAAGTGTGCACATCACATAAAGAATTCTGGTGATTTTATCAGTCGACTTCAGTCACTACAACTGCAAAGCAGTGATTTATTGGTCAGTTTTGATGTGGTTTCACTGTTCACAAAGGTGCCTCTGGTGGACTCACTACACCTCATTGGCAATATGTTTGGTGCAGACATTACAGCGTTGTTTGAGCACACTCTCTCCTCTACATATTATATATTTAACAACGAATTTTACGAACAATCTGATGGTGTCGCCATGGGGAGTCCTTTGTCTCCCCTGGCGGCCAATCTTTTTATGGAGGATTTTGAGGAGAGAGCACTCGACTCTGCCCCTTTTAAACCGACAGTATTTTGGCGGTACGTTGACGACACTTTTATAGTGTGGCCTCATGGTCTGGACCGTCCCCAAGAATTTTTACATCACATGAACTCCATACATGAAAACATAAAGTTTACCATGGAGATAGAGAGAGATGGTTGTCTGCCATTTTTAGACGTCTTGGTGCGATGGAAGAGTGACGGCACACTTGGTCACTCGGTGTACAGAAAGCCCACTCATACAGACCTGTATCTACAAGCTACTAGTTGCCACCATCCAGCACAAACAATGGGCGTTCTCAAAACCTTGGTCCACCGTGCCCATACTATCTCTGACGCCGACGGTCTTCAAGCGGAACTGGAACACCTGCAAAAAGTATTTTTGAAGAATGGCTTTTCATCTAGGCAAGTGAACAGAGTGATGAAGACCTACAAACGACGGAACAACGAAGAGGAAGAGGCCTTCAGGTCGACTGTTTATCTACCATTTATTGGGAATATTTCTTCACAGGTAGGCAGAATATTGAGAAAGTATCAAGTGAGAGTCATCTTTCGCCCTCCTTCCAAAATTTCATCACTGGTGGGATCCATTAAAGACGACCTGGGCCTGCGTAAACCAGGTGTTTACAAAATTCCGTGTGAATGCGGCAAATCGTATATAGGGCAAACAACACGAACTGTGCAGGAACGCATTGTGGAACACCAACGGCATACTCACCTTCTCCAACCCACCAAGTCCGCAATCGTCGAACATTGTATTTCCACAGATCATTCCATGAATTACGACGACACAAAAATTTTGGCCCATACATCAAACTTTTGGAGCTCAATTATCAATGAATCTGTGGAAATAACATTGTCCAACAACGAGACTCTCATCAATCGAGATAGCGGTTATCAGCTGAACTCTGCTTGGAATCCTGTTACAGAGAAACTTGGTAGTCGACGTAGTTATCTGCATAAAGATGGAAATCGACCTGACACCGATACGCCAGGCTTTCACAGTGGAGGGCGCGAGGCGCAGCGCACGGAGCCATTATGATCGCGACGCTGAGCAGCGCATGCGCAATGTCACCTCAGAAGGCTTTAAATAGCGGAGCTCAGCGCGTACTCGCCAGTACTACTACAATGACATTCACCTGAAGATGGCCAGAAGACTCTGCGCCGAAATATCGTGGCAGGAAGTTACTGATATCCGGCAGTTCTCCCGTGTTTTTATGGAACAACACTGAAGTGGTCCAGAAATGTAGGGCAACTTTTTGTGGAGTCGGGTCATGGCAGTGCGTGGAGGTTGTGGAAACAGGCTGTTGATAGTTCGGACTGACAACATCAAAAAGTTAAAACATTTTATTAACACTCATTTGTCTACAATGGCAGTGTCTTGGTGGAGACAGTGGTGTGCTCCATTCAGCATGTGGATAGGCAGCATATGATGGAAGATTAGATTAGGTTAGATTTACTTTCATTCCAGTTGATCCATAGTGAGGAGGTCCTCCAGGATGTAGAACATGTCAGAAAAACAATAATACATGACAAATATTTACAACTAAAACAAATACGTTAATATACCTTCCACAGGTCCCAAGTGGAATGATCATAATTTTTATTTATTTATTTATTTTTAAATGAACAATATATCAAAGGACCATTTTACAAAACTCATTTACTAATATAGCATTAATGCACTTAATTTAAAATCTAAATTTTTTATTTGTTTATAAGGTAATAACCATACAATACAACTACTACAGTACTTACTTAGAATGAACACATTAGTGCACTGAAATTGTGCAGATGTCACACAAAAAAATCAGTTGGTTCTGCTGAGAAATTCGTCAGTGGAGTAGAAGGAGCTGGCCACCAATAAATCCTTTAGGCTTCTCTTAAAATGAATTTGATTGGTTGTTAGGCTTTTTATGGCTGCCGTAAAGTTATTGAAAATGTGAATTCCTGAATAATGCACACCCTTTTGTATAAGAGTAAATGACTTTAAATCCTTGTGAAGATTATTCTTATTTCTAGCATTGATTCCATGAACTGAGCTGTTGGTTTGAAAAAGTGATATATTTTTAACGACAAATGTCATTAAGGAATAAATATATTGGGAAGCAGTAGTTACTATCCCTAATTCCCTAAACAGGCCTCTGCAGGATGTTCTTGAGTTCACACCACATGTAACTCTTATTGCATATTTTTGGGCCCAGAAAACTGTAGCTTGGCTTGATGAATTACCCCAAAAAGTAATCCCATATGACATTGTGGAGTGAAAGTAAGCATAGTATGCCAGCATTTTCATTTTTATATCCCCTATGTCTGACAATTCGCATTGCAAATAGAGATTTGTTAAGATGCTTCAGCAGTTCTGTGGAGTGCTCCTCCCAGTTGAATTTATTATCAAGTTGTAATCCCAAGAATTTAATTTCTTCTATATGCTTGTCATCATACGTTAGGCATATACTCGTGGGACACGCCTTACAAGTTCTGAACTGCATCTAGTGTGTTTTTTCAATGTTTAGTGACAAAGAAGTGGCTAGGAACCAGTGATTAATGTCCACAAATTTTTTATTAGCCGTTCTTCCTAAGACTGCACTTGATTTGCTATTTATTGCAACATTTGTATCATTGGCAAACAAAACAAACTTGGCATCTGGTAATGTTACTGCAATCTGACAGTTACTGCACTGTGACATAAGCCACATAAGCTCCCCCAACCCCCCCCATGCTGACTGCAGTGTCTTACACAGTGGCATGTGGCCTCATTACTGCGACATGGCCACCTATGAACAGAGCCTCTAGTGCTGTATGCTCCAGTGTTTCTTCCAGGGGATGCTAGACTCTGACAGTAGAGCTCACCCCTGCAAGTGACTGCCAAGGCACCTAGGACAGAAGGATGGGAATAGGAACTGTGTGGATCTAGAGTTGCTGCCCTCCAGGGCAGGAGTCAGGCAACTGCCAGAAGTTGGCCAGGTGACAGCCCACCAAAAGACAAGTATGAAGTTGAAGGTCGAGGACTTGGCACTAGCAGAAGGTGTGGCAGTGGAAGTCTGAAATAGTAGCAGCTGCACGCTACCCAAGGGTGCCCAGTCATCGAGTGTGACTTTCCCATCTCTGTTGGCACTGCTGGGCTGCTGATGCCTTGGCTCATATAAATGTTCATTTATACTCTTACCCAGCCTACCGGTTGTGCCATCTGGCTGCTTCCAGCCACACTCTGTACAACAAATCCTTATTCTGAGCATGTGGCAACAGCTTGCCTCACACTGCACGAGTTCATTTTTACCAGTGTGGTTGCAGGTTTACAATGCCTGGCCTAATTTATCTCGTACTGTCTGAAAAGTCCCTGATGCTGTAGGAAACATGCGTCCTCCGACTGCCTTCTACTGCTGTACCTAGTGCAGGTAGTTTCATTGGTAATGCCCAAAAATGCTCTTCAGATAAAGAAGCCCCTGGTTGTTTACCTCAGGCTGGTCTGCAACAGAACTCAACATGCATGGACACAATGTACAATATTTTACAGGTTTCTCCTTTAAATACTAGGCAGCTTGAGCTGCAAGGTTAAAGGCTATGAATTTTCTCTACTGATTAAACTCTTGTGCTTGACTTTTCTTACATTCTCCACAATTGACTAAGTCTTCCTTTACAGTTAGTAGTTTCATGAAAGCTTTTAAGACACAACTTAAAACTGTTATTGTCCTCTTACACTTAGCTATGCCACTATTACATCTCTTGTCTTGTCGCTTAACCCTAACTGTGGGCCCATGCCCTGTGCAGTAGTTATTTGCGTCATTGTAAATAGTAGGGAATACGTTTCATAACATTACTCCTATTAAAATAGCGAGTAGCCATGCTTACAACAATTATCATTCACTTGGAAACTAGGAATAATCCAGCTGAACTCTTTCCCTCCATAAATTATCCCTGACAAATCATCCTTCAAAGCATATGAACAGACTCCATTAAACTATTATGCTGAGCTTCTTTTTTTTCTGTCTGGTGGTTTTTTAACCAGTTATTTAGGAACATTGTTTGTTACTTTGCCATTGCAACAACGGTTCCCCTTATGCTTTCTTAGAAAGTGTATTCCCAAATCTGTCCTCACATATGAACTCATATGGTACTACCACCCAGAATATATCAACAGACACTTTCTCACTCTGTTGCTAATCACGGACTGGATTTGCCCCAAAATGCTCAGCTGTCAGGTACTCCTGCCCATGCAAAGCAACTTCCTGGTACCTTGTGGCACAATGCTGTTTGTGTGTGTGTGTGTGTGTGTGTGTGTGTGTGTGTGTGTCTACATACTATTCCTTCCACAGTATCTGCAATATCAACTATAAATTCCCTGTGGTATCTACATTATCATCATCGTCATCATCATCATCGTCATCATCATCATCATCATCATCATCTACAGTTCCACTCTGTACTGCACAAAAATCAGTGGTATACGCATTTCCCTGTACATCTGGGCCAGGGTCCATGACCTCTAAACATCACCTATTATCATCCAGTGGGGTAGATAGTACTGGACTTAAATCACACGTTTTGCTATCCACATACTTACTTTGGTGCAGCCCACATTCATTCCATCTGGCACTTCAGCTACTTAAGATTCAACAGTTCCACATGATGTTAGAGCTGATACTTCCATGTCACTCCCTTAACATCAACAATATTAGTATCCCAAGCACCGAGCCAACTCAGTACAATGTCATCGCCCTCTTTGTTAATTATCTTAATTTTCCCATTCATTAGATTGTTCCATTAGGAGTCAAATTTTGGCACAAAAATTTTTGACAGCACTTAACTTCGGTGATTTTATGGGAATTGATATTACCACTGCGGCAATGCCATTGGCCATTAGATTGTATTGCAAAGTGAAACTAAAATAAAACTCTTAGTTTATAAAACCAGACTGACCTTTAAAGTCCCAGTAAATCCTCCTCCTCCTCCTCCTCTTTGTTGTCATCAATGTCCTCATCATATATAATATGGTCTTCATTACCATCAAGAGCATTACTTAAGTTGCACTGCTTCAAAATTTAACAATAATGTCTTCTCTCGCTCTAGGCCAAGTGTGTTTTATCCAATGATGCACCTGTTTGATTGGTTGTAGGTCATTTTAAAGCTCCCTTCAGCTGAATTCATGTTGTGTTTCATCCATCATCCATTTGTTCCATCCCTCTCTCATGTTCACTTTAACGGTTTACTTACTGAGACATCAAGAAGTTGCAGTTGTGAAGTAAGTCCTCCCAGATTAACAACAAGCTCTGTATTTCTGTGTCTTAATTTCTCTTTCACAGAATTTTTCAAATGGCTACTGAACTGATATAGTACAAGTAGAGAACTCTTCTTCAAAGAACCTTTCCTTCTCTCCCACATTCTGTTAATCTGTAATTTTATACCAGCCACATCTATCCAACCCTTGTCATGTACATGAACACTACCACCTGTTGGTATTTCAGACTGTTTTGGCATTGTTTTGTGCTTGAAAATGATCATTGGATGAAGTTTGGCACTGTCAACACAACATGAAAGGACAACAGTGTAATGCATTTTTTCATGTCCACTTGTTTGTTTTTTATAGTTACAGTTTTAGCACCTTTCATGGCAACAGCTCTGTTACTTAGCACACCAAATATCAGAGTAGTTTTGTCCATGTTTGCTATTCAGCTTAGTTCCACACTGGTTTTCTTTCGATATAGTATAATAAAACAATGGAAAGATAATATTTTCTCTTTGCCCTCATGTGGCATTTTCCAAGATACTTTGGTTTTGATTTGCTTGCTAAGTCCATGATGCTTCATAAACCTGTAGCACCAACCAACTCAACCCTTAAAGTCTGTTAAGTTCACCTGTAGTGCTAGGCTACAAGCATGTATTTAAATCATTTTTGTACTATTTCTAATGCCATTTTGACAGTGTCTTTGAATATATTTCAATACAGCACCTTCTAGTTTTGGCCATTTGCCATTCAGTCCTATTTTTGCACATTTAGTCTTCATTTTTTTCAGTTCTTCTGTACTAGTTCACCAATTTTGAATGTTCCTTTCTGTTGGTGGAGGGTTCAAACGCCAGTCAGTGCTGTTTCCATATCCTTAAGCACATGCTATTAGTTTTAATTTATAGCCTTCATCAAGTGAATACCTTTCATTTTTTCCCGTTACAAAACTAGCTACTAACAGAAATATTTTACTGCTACTGATAACACAAACGATTTTCAGTTCAAGTTCAGTGGCATATAGACTACAATGATGTGTCATAGGCTAGACAGTGCTCAGGGTTTATGATGTTGGGGTGAGAGGGAGACACTGTTAGCAAGCTTGTGAATCCCTGCAACTCATGGTCATCTCCAGGGAGAGAGGGATTGGGGGTGATGGGTAAGGTCAGGGGGAGAGAGAGAGAGAGAGAGAGAGAGAGAGAGAGAGAGTGCGGGTGAGTGGAGAAGGGCAAGGAGAGAAAGCAGGTGGGGGCTGAGTGGGGAAGGGCAGGGGAGAGAGGTAGTGGGGTTGAGTGAATAATGGCAGGGAGAGCGAGGGGGTGGGGATGAATGGGTAACGACGGGGGAGAGAGAGGATGGGGGTGTGTGGGTAAGGACAGGGAGAAGAGGGGATTTAGGTGAGTGGGTAAGGGCAGGGGGGAGATAGGCAGCGTGGGGTAAGGGGCTAAGGGCGGGGGGAGAGGGGCGGTGCACAGTAATGGGGTAAGGCAGGTGGTGAGAGGTGTGGGGGGGGGGGGAAGGGTAAGAGGGCAAATGTGGGGAGAGAGAGAGAGAGAGAGAGGGGTGGGGTGGTAAGTGGGTAAGGGCAGGGAGAGAGGGGGTTGAGTGATAAAAGTGTAAAGGCAGGGGGGGAGAGGTGTTGTCAGGTGGTGGGTGGTGGGTGTGGCCAGGGAGAGAGAGGGGTGTGGGTTGAGTGTGGAAGGGGACTATTGAATGATAGAGAGAGAGAGAGAGAGAGAGAGAGAGAGAGAGAGAGAGAGAGGGGGGGGGGGGGGGGAGAGGGAGAGAGAGAGAGAGGGGGGGGGGATATTCATATTTGGGGGGGGGGGGGGAAGAGGAGGTTGTGAGAAGGCAGTACATGATCTGGACAAGGGAAGATGTGGTGTGGACAGAAGAAAGAAGGGAAAAGTTTAGACAAGGCAGTGCGTGACAGGTTAGCAGAGGTTTAAGCCAGGTGGTTTGTGATAATGGTTTTTGATTGTAATTTTGCTTGCAAAGTAGATGAAAAGTTTACAGTCTCTCCCTCCCTCCCTCCCTCCCCCCTCCTCTCTAATGATTTTCCATGCAATTTCTTGCAGTGACTTCAGTTGGTGTCTGGATGTTTGAACATTGTCAGCTGGAGAGGAAGATCATCAGCAAATCCCAAGATGTTTAAACTTGTATCAATTTTGGTGCTTTCGATACTTATATTCCGTGGGTTAACGTTGCACAATTCTCTCATTATGTAGTCTAGTGCCCATTTGTATGGTAATGGTGATAGGCACTCACCCTGTCTTAAGCTTGTTTTTATGAGGAATGGTCCAGAAATTTATCTTCTAAACTTGACAATTGATTTGATGGTGGTTAGGGTAAATTCTGTTAGTTTAACTAGTTTTTGATTGATTCCTAGATTTATAGAATTTTTAATGCTGAAGGTTACCAAATGTTATGCTCGAGGTTTGTTTTGTTTCCTGTAATATTCCACAATTAATTTTAAATTAATGAACTGCTCTGTACAGATTGTCCTTGGTCTGAAACCTCTTTGGTATTCGTGTAACTCCTGTTCTAGTTGTCCCTTGATTCTTCCACATAGGACCTTTGATAAAATCTTGTGAGTGAATTCTAAGAGAGATTCCTCTGTAGTTGTTCAGATTGCTCTTATCCCCATTTTTGTGTAGTGAGTGGATGGCCATGATCCAATTTTTGGGGAATTATTCAGCTATCCAAATTTTTGTTAGTCATGTAAGGAGTTCATGAATCTGTTACATGAGTATTTCCACGTTTTGACAGAAACGTGATCTTTTCCACATACCTTGTAATTGTTTTCCCCTATGAGTACTTTTATTTCTTTCTTACAGCAGTGTTTGCTGTTGATTTGTAACAGTTCTTTGGGGTTCCTCAGTTACTAAGGCATGTGTCCACTAGTAAAGAAACTTCTGTGAGTCACCTGCAGAAGCTGCTTGTGCAAGTTCTTTGATGTGGAGTCACACCCAGAAAGTTGACTACTGCAAGTTTCATCAATTTGTAGAAGTAGCTTCTGTGAGTTAGTACTAACATTTTCTTGCATCTTGTTGCAAGTGCTTGCCAGTTGGGACTTTTTCTCAAATTTGTAGAAGTTTTGTATGTTGAGTGCCAGTACAAAAATGTCATTGCTGAAAAGGAGAATGGCGCAAAGACAGATTGACACAAACAAATGTACCATTGGAACCCCTAAACATAAATAATTGACCACCCTCAACCAAGAAACTACAAAATTAATTTACTGATGAATTTGGTTCAAGAGAAGGAGAAGAAGAATGACAGTAGGGATGTCTTTAAATTTTAGCATAAACGTAAATGTTTGTAATAAGTTGTGTTTGTAAAAATGAAAGAGTAATTAAAAGCAATCTCTTGGTAATGCAGATAGATTACAAAATTTTTGTGTATTGTGTTTGGATACATTTCAGTTGCATTCAAAGTAATAAATATTATTTACAAAAATTAGGAAATAATTAACAGGTGACCTCTTGGTGATCTTGCAGAATTTTTATGTCCTATTTTTGAATATTTTATTGTAAAATGGACAAGAGATTTTTGAAACTTGCATATAAAATTGTCATGTAGTTTTTAATCTGATTAAAGTCTTCTGATTTTTGTCCATTCAGTGGTGTTTATTAACCTACGTACATCTTTGTATCCACATCTTCATTTTTTTCTCTTCTCAACTTTGTTTTTCTTAACAAATTTTCCTTCATTAATAATAATAATAATAATAATAATAATAATAATAATAATAATAATAATGCAACGATGATGTTGGCTGCACTGAGTTTTAACCATGACACTGTAAACTTCCACTTGTGTATATCTAGTGGAAACAATTTTCCAGGTTCTTGAAATTAACTTGCCCATGCCAGTTGTAGAAGTAAACTTCCACTAGTTTTTGTTCTAATGTAAACACCTCAGCAAGTGCTTGCAAAAATTATTTGCAGGAGTTACTTGCTATTGGAGGCACACCTTTAAATGCTTTTGCATGATTTCAGCATTTTCTTTGTTAGTGTGTGTCATTCTTCCATCTTCATATTTCACTATTAGTGGAGAGGGCTTATACTGTTGTACTTGTTTCCTAAAGATTTCATAGTAGTTCCTGAAATTGGGTTTTTGATAGTTCTCTGCTATAGAATTTGTTACGCCTTTGTGAAATCCTCTTTTGACTTTGCTAATGTATTGTACAGATTTTTTCCTTTCATTTTGAGGTTCATGGCATTTTCCTCTGTTTTGTATATTTGAAGCTTTAACTGTGCTTCCTCATATGATTTTTCACATTCTGATGTCTACCATGAGTGTTTCCTTCATTTATTGGTTTTTCCATTCATCTGCTTCAACAGAGTGAATTTGATTTTGATTTTAACTATGTAATGTCCTGAGCTTGTGTCTACTACTATTAATACTTTAACATTGTAACTTTCCTTATGTACATGGTCTAGCTGCCATTCTCCCTTCATCCTGTCTGTGTGTTCCAATGTTTTAAGCTCATTTGGCTTCTTCCTGAAGTATGTTGATTTAGATACAAGACTGTGTTCTCTGCAGAGTTCTGAAAATATTTGGCCATTCTTCTTTGTGAAGTTCTGTGGACCCCATTTTCTAATTACATCTTTATATTTCTTTTTTTTTCGCAACAGGGCATTGCAGTTTCCCAATAGGATTTTTAGATTCCTTTTATAACAATGTTGGATACTCATGAATAGAGCAATATATGAAATAAGGGAAAGCAACCACTAATCTACAGTGGAACAACACATGGAGCACAGAGAGACATCACAGGAAACAGCATCACCCCAGGGGGTCCACAACTCTTTTGTGGATACGTGCGTAGCGAGCACGGGACCCCGAGCTAATGTGGCCTTCCTTCCTTTCCGGGCTGCATACCTTCCCTTTCCTCATCCTTCCCCATCCCGCATCTTCGCCCCTCCTCCCCTAACCTCTGGCTCTTTGCTTCCCTTTCTCCCCATCTGGGAGTATGGTTTGTGCCTACGTCCGGAGACGGACGCTCTAAACTGTTACAAATTCCTTGCGTTCTATACTTGCAAGTCTTCGTCCTTCCTCTGTCCTTCTCTTTTCCTTCCCTCTTCTCTTTGCCCTTTTCTCCGCTGCGGCGTTTGAGACCCCCTCTTCTTTCCTTTCCCTTTCTCTTTTTTCCTCCCTGTATGTGTCTGAAGGCCGACCCACGCACATCCCTGCGTAGCCGGTGACGGGGTAACGCGTAATTCCCCGCCCCGGGTAGACAGGTAGGACACGTACGTACCCCTTGGTAACGGCCAGGCCCAGGGAGGGGTGATTACCCGAGCTGATACCTTCCGAAAGTGCCGATTGGTCCCTCCGTCCGTTTGTCGGGAGGTGTGACCTGAGGTGTGAACAATCACCTAAGGCGGGTGTGCCCTCAGTGAGGGCCCCCACAAGGGAAGAGCGCACCATCGGAGATGCCGGTAATCATGGGGGATTCTTCGGCAATGGTTTCCTCACCTTCCACTATGTCTGCTCACAAACGTAAGTTCACTGAGTCTCAGCCACAGATGGTTCTTCCATCGTTGCCACAGTTCCTTGTTGTTTCTCGGTCTGACGAAGGTCACGACTTCTCCACGGTCAACCCTTTCATTATTCAGAAAGGTGTCGACGCAATTGCAGGTCCTGTAAAGTCTTGTTCAAGATTACGGAATGGCACCCTGTTGTTAGAAACACACAGTGCCCTCCAGGCACAAAAATTGCTGCGTACTTCTCTCCTCCACACCTTCCCTGTCCGGGTGGAACCGCACCGTACCTTAAATTCCTCGCGTGGAGTCGTTTATACACGCTCCCTCGATGGATTGTCTGACGAAGAAATTCAGCACTACCTGTCTGACCAGGGCGTAACGGCTGTTCATAGAGTTATGAAAAGGGTTGACACGAACATCATTCCAACCCGCACTGTCTTCTTGACATTTGACAAAGTTCAACTCCCATCGAAAATCAAAGCAGGCTATGAGATAATTTCCGTTCGCCCTTACATCCCAAACCCTACGCGTTGCTATCGATGTCAGCGGTTCAATCACACCAGCCAGTCCTGTTCCAATCCGGCCAAATGTGTTACGTGTGGCAAGGATGCCCATGAGGGTGCTTGTCCACCTCCATCCCCTCGCTGCATCAACTGTATGGGTGACCACCCTGCTTCCTCTCGAGATTGCCCCATTTTTAAGGACGAAAAGCTCATCCAGGAAATAAGAGTGAAGGAAAAGGTGTCGACCTTTGCTGCTCGAAAATTATTCGCCAGTCGACAGCCCACCGTGCCTCAGACAGGAAAATACAGCACTGTCCTTGCTTCTCCTCGGCCAACAAAGGAGGCGGCCACGCAGACTTGAGACCTCACCTTTAGTACCACGGTCGTCAGATCGGCCAGCGCAAAGATCGCCCGTTCAACCTCACCACTTTCGCCTGCCCACTCTATGGCTCACCCTTCGTAGGGTTCTGCTAAATCTCGAGCCCAAAAGTCAGACACCAAGTCTTCGAAAAAAGAGCATACTCGTGAAGAGTTTTTACGTACCGCAACTTCACAACCATCGGTTCCTCCTTCATCTAAACATCATACTTCCAAGAAGGCTACAAAGAAACCCAGTTCCTCTCCTTCTCCGCCAAGGCGTGTCCCATCTACAGCACCACCTGGCGGAAATCGCCCTCGGCCGTCTTCTGTGTCGCCGAGGCGCACTGCTGGTGGCCGGTCAACCGGCCGATCGCTGGTGGCAGGGGCTGCTCCTGACCAACCTATGGATCAGGATCTTCTGCCTTCGGCTGAATGCCATTCCATGCTGTCGGTCGCAAGCTCTGAGCAGTCATTGAGTTGACAGCACCCTTGGTCACATTCCTCCATTTTCTGTTCACCCTATGTCCATTATCCGCTGGAATATCTGCGGCATTCAAGCCAATCGGGATGAATTGTCGGTCCTCTTACGATCCTACTCGCCGGTCATCTTCTGTCTTCAGGAAACAAAGCTGCGTCCCCATGACCGCTTTGTTCTCCCTCATTTTCAGTCCGTCCGATATGACCTCCCCTCTGTTGAAGGCACTCCAGCCCATGGAGGACTCATGATTCTTCTCCATGATACTCTCCATTATCACCCAATCCCCTTAAACAGTTCCTTCCAAGCTGTCGCCGTCCGTCTTTCCCTTTCTGGATACACGTTCTCTCTTTGTACTGTATACATTCCATCATCCACACCAATGGCACGAGCTGATCTCCTTCATCTTCTTGGTCAGCTTCCACCCCCCTATTTGCTGGTTGGGGACTTCAATGCCCACCACCCGCTTTGGGGATCTCCACATCCTTGTCCACGTGGCTCTCTATTGCTAGATGTCTTCCACCAAGCGGATCTAGTTTGCCTCAACACTGGGGTCCCCACATTTTTGTCTGCCTCCACGACAAATTTATCTCATTTGGACCTTGCGGTCGATACTGTTCCGCTAGCTCGGCGCTTCGAATGGTTCGCCCTTGATGATACACACTCGAGTGACCACTTTCCATGTGTCCTTAGACTGCAGCCTCCACTGCCATATATGCGCTCGCGACGCTGGAAATTTGCCCAAGCCGATTGGACACTTTTTTCATCTCTAGCGACATTCGATGACCGTCGCTTTCCCAGCGTCAACGACGAGGTCACACATATTACCGACATATACCTTAGTGGACCCCGTCGCAATTTCTAACTCGTTGGCTCAGCACTTTGCTGAGATTTCGAGCTCTTCAAATTACACGCCAGCGTCTCTCCCGAAGAAACGTGCAGCGGAAGTGCGACATCTCGCTTTCTCCTCTCAAAATCACGAAAGCTACAATACTGTTTTCTCCACGCGGGAACTCCAACATGCCCTCTCTTCTTCTCGCTCCTCCGCCCCAGGACCGGATGGTATCCATGTCCAAATGTTGCTGCATTTATCAACCCATAGTCTGCGTTACCTCCTTCGCCTTTATAATCAAATTTGGACTGACAGTACCTTTCCCAGACGGTGGCGGGAAGCTGTTGTCGTTCCCGTTCCGAAACCTGGAAAGGACAAACATCTCCCCTCTAGCTATCGCCCCATTTCTCTCACGAGTAGTGTCTGTAAGGTTTTGGAGCGTATGGTGAATTACCGTTTAGCTTGGTGGCTGGAATCCCGCAGTCTTTCAACACCAGCCCAATGCGGATTTCGGAAGCATCGTTCTGCAGTTGACCATCTTGTTGCTCTCTACACTTATATCATGAACAATTTTCTCCGGAAACGCCAAACGGTAGCAATATTTTTTGATCTGGAGAGAGCATACGATACCTGTTGGAGGACAGGCATCCTCCGCACACTATTCTCTTGGGGCTTTCGAGGCCGGCTGCCCCTTTTTCTTCGCGAATTTATGGCAGAGCGCACTTTTAGGGTGCGGGTGAACACTACTCTCTCCCGTACTTTCTCCCAAGAAAACAGGGTACCCCAGGGATCCGTGCTGAGTGTTGTACTGTTTGCCATCGCCATAAATCCAATTATGGATTGTCTCCTTCCTGATGTCTCGGGCTCCCTCTTTGTGGACGATTTTGTGATCTACTACAGCTCTCAATGGACCAGCCTTCTTGAACGACGTCTTCAAGGATGTCTCAATCGCCTCCACTCGTGGAGCATCGAAACCGGCTTCCGTTTCTCACCCAGTAAGACCGTTTGTGTCAATTTTTGGCGACGTAAGGAGTTTCTTCCACCCTCCTTACATCTAGGTCCTGTCAACCTTCTGTTTTCAGACGTCGCTAAATTCTTGGGTCTTATGTTTGACAGAAAACTGTGCTGGTCCTCCCACGTTTCCTATCTTTCGGCTCGCTGTCTGCGATCGCTTAACACCCTCCGTGTCCTGAATGGTACCTCCTGGGGAGCGGACCGAGTGGTCCTTCTCCGCCTCTATCGCGCCTTAGTGCACTCGAAATTGGATTATGGAAGCATAGTCTACTCCTCTGCTCGGCCGTCTATTCTTCGGCGTCTCGACTCTATCCACCACCGTGGATTACGTTTAGTGTCTGGAGCTTTTTACACTAGCCCTGTGGAAAGCCTTTATGCTGAGACTGCTGAACCTCTGCTGTCCAATCGGCGAGCAGTCCTCCTGAGTCGTTATGCTAGCCATCTGTCTTCCATGCCTGCTAATCCAGCCCATGACCTTTTTTTCGATGCCTCCTTTGATGTAGGGTATGCAGGCCGCTCCTCCTCCCTACTACCCCCGGGAGTCCGCTTCAGTCAACTGCTCCATTCTCTTTCCTTCCGCTTTCCTAAAACCTTCTTGACAACTTGGGGTACAGCACCGCCTTGGCTCCGTCCCTGGATCTGCCTGCTCCGTGACCTTTGTCAATTTCCCAAGGATGGTACCCCTACACTTGTTTATCGTCGGGCATTTGCTGCTCTATGTGCTCAAATGACGGACGCCACATTTATTTACACCGACGGCTCGAAAACATCGTTAGATGTAGGGAGTGCCTATATTGTTGGCGACACCCCAAATCGCTTTCGGCTTCCCAACCAGTGTTCGGTTTATACTGCGGAGCTTTACGCTGTTCTCCAGGCTGCCCACTACATCCGCCGCCATCAGCGGATACAGTACGTTATCTGCTCAGATTCTCTCAGCTCTCTCCTCAGCCTCCAAGCTCTTTACCCTGTGCACCCTCTGGTCCACCGGATTCAGGACTGTCTGCGCTTGCTCCACCTGGGGGGCGTCTCGGTGGCGTTCCTCTGGCTCCCGGGACATGCTGGTATCTGTGGGAATGAGGCGGCCGATATAGCGGCCAAGGCTGCAGTCTCTCTTCCTCGGCCAGCTATTCAGTCGCTTGCCTTCACCGATCTACGGAGCGGTTTATGTCGCAAAGTTGCTCATTTATGGCATGCGCATTGGTCAACACTTCCCCGTAATAAATTGCAGGAAGTGAAAGCCCTTCCTTGCGCTTGGACCTCTTCCTCCCGAACGCGTCGTCGGGAGGAGGTAATTTTAGCTAGACTCCGGATAGGGCACTGTCTTTTTAGCCATAGACATCTTTTAAGCGGCGATCCTCCCCCACTCTGTCCCCACTGCTCTCAGCTGTGGACGGTAAGACACCTTTTAATTGAATGCCCCTATTTTAATCCATTACGCTCCCGTCTACAGCTATCACCTGATCTATCGTCGATTTGTCGATTTTAGCAGATGGCACGCGCTCAGCCGACCACGTTCTCCAGTTTATTAGTGACAGTGAAATGACGTCAGTCATTTGAAGCTTTTTTTGGGGACAACCACCCCCTTTCTGTAGTGGATTTTTAAGCATTCCTTCTACTTTTAGTTTCTCCAGTTTTATGACCTTGTTCCCATTGCTGCTGGTTTTCAATTTCGGTTTTTTACTGTCTTAAGTCACGGGCTGGTCGCTAATGACCATAGAAGTTTCACTTTAGCTTTCAAGGTCGTACTCTTTTTCAAGCAAAAGTACACACACAGACACCCAAATTCTCTCACCTGTGGCCATCGTGAGACTGATTATTGATACTTGATTATTGAAAGCAGTTGCTTCAGCTGATGGTGTTGGAGAGGGGATAAGGAAGGATGCAAGGAGGCATTAGTGGGAGAGAGGCAACTCCTTGGACAGATGACTGTATGGCCGCACAACAAGACGAAAGGAGTACGGAGAGTAGAGCAAAAAGAGGTAACGGAAGAGGAAGAGGGGTGGGAGAGGAAGGTAGAGATAAGAAGAAGAGGGAGAAAAGTATGGGAGAGAGAAGGGGAGGTGGAGAGGGGTACATATATATAGGGAAACATTCCACGTGGGAAAAATATATGTGTGTGTGCGAGTGTTTACATGTCATTTTTCCCCCCCTAAGGTAAGTTTTTCCGCTCCCGGGATGGGAGCCACTTCCTCATCCCCTCAAACCCAGAACCTCCCACAGAAGAACCCCAAAAGTGCCCCACTTGTGACAGGATACTTTCCGGGACTGGATCAGACTCTGAATGTGGCTCTCCAGCAGGGATATGACTTCCTCAAATCCTGCCCTGAAATGAGATCCATCCTTCATGAAATCCTCCCCGCTCCACCAAGAGTGTCTTTCTGCCGTCCGCCTAACCTTCATAACCTCTTGGTTCATCCCTATGAAATCCCCAAACCACCTTCCCTACCCTCTGGCTCCTACCCTTGTAACTGCCCCCGATGTAAAACCTGTCCCATGCACCCTCCCACCACCACCTACTCCAGTCCTGTAACCTGGAAGGTGTACACGATCAAAGGCAGAGCCACGTGTGAAAGCACCCACGTGATTTACCAACTGACCTGCCTACACTGTGAAGCTTTCTATGTGGGAATGACCAGCAACAAACTGTCCATTCGCATGAATGGACACAGGCAGACAGTGTTTGTTGGTAATGAGGATCACCCTGTGGCTAAACATGCCTTGGTGCAAGGCCAGCACATCTTGGCACAGTGTTACACCGTCTGGGTTATCTGGATACTTCTCACTAACACCAACCTGTCAGAACTCCGGAGATGGGAACTTGCCCTTCAATATATCCTCTCTTCTCATTACCCCCCAGGCCTCAACCTCCGCTAATTTCAAGTTGCCGCCGCTCATACCTCACCTGTCATTCAACAACATCTTTGCCTCTGTACTTCCTCCTCGACTGACATCTCTGCCCAAACTCTTTGCCTTTACAAATGTCTGCTTGTGTCTGTGTATGTGTGGATGGATATGTGTGTGTGTGTGTGCGAGTGTATACCTGTCCTTTTTTCCCTCTAAGGTTCCACTCCCGGGATTGGAATGACTCCTTACCCTCTCCCTTAAAACCCACATCCTTTCGTCTTTCCCTCTCCTTCCCTCTTTCCTGACGAAGCAATCGTTGGTTGCGAAAGCTGGAATTTTGTGTGTTTGTTTGTGTGTCTATGATCTACTCAGTGAAAGAGTAATTTGGACAGAAGTGAGAAGGGAAAAGGTAAGTTGAGGCAGTGGACTAGGTTAGTGGAGGTGTGGACCAGGGGAATTGTGAATGTGCAGGATGTGGTGGAGAGAGAAGTCCCATCTGATCTGGACAAACAGCAAGGACAAACTTAGCTGTTTCCTCTATAACCTCAACATCTATTCCCCAACTCCCTTCACCTGTTCCTTTTCAGCTCATGAAGCCAACTTCGTAGGTGTCACTCTCCACCTTTGAGATGGCTCCATAAATGGATCTGTCCATATCAAATGCACCAAACACCAACAGAACCTCCACTTTGACAGCTGTCACCAGTACCATGTTAAAAAGTCTGTTCCTTACAGCATCACCATCCACGGAAGCTGAATCTTCATTGGAAAGCAAGAGTTGTTGAAATATACCGATAATTTTACTAGAGCTTTTACTTAGTCAATATCCTATCCAGCTCACCCACAAACAAATCTTCCATGCTATTTGCTGCCTTGACACCAGTAAACCAGTTTATCAGACACCGACCAGCACTCCTGACCTCCTAGTCCTGCACCCCATGGATCATTGCCCTGTGGTTTTCCCAGGTGCTAGACCTGTCTCATACACCCATCCACCACCCTCTGCTGCAGTCAACCCACAAGTATTTTCTACCTGATAAAAGGCAGGGCCATATGCAAATCAGCCATGTTATATCTCAGGAGAAATCACATATGTAAGTTAAAGAAATTTTCTTAGCCATTGGTTCACTTCTCTGACAAGAGGGTCGAGGGGGAAGGAAGAGGGATGATGGGAAAGGACTGTTGAAGCTTAGGAAATGGGGAGAATTATGGAAAAGTTGCCCAGTAGCTTGGGTTGCCAGACGGGATGGAGGAAAGCGTGATTGCTGGGGACTAGACTGGACAAGATTTGAGTTTTGAAATCTTGATTGATGCAGTCCCAACAATCAACATTTTTTTTTTCCTGTCCTGCTTGTTAAGTTTCTTCTGATCCTGAGTTCTGGGCATCTTGCATTTCCTTTATTTAACCTATTACATTAATGTAATGTTTTCTGTTCACAGTTTATTCGAGAAGGTCTTTCTTTCTTTTTTTTTTTTTTTTTTTTTTTTTGCCTAAGGTGCGAAATAAAACTAACATATTTTTACTATCCTGGGGCATAATTTAGACTCTTGTTTTACAAATTATATTCGAAGCCTTCATCATCTTTAACTGGGAAAGGGTGTTCTGTGGTTCAACACATACTCAGTTAACAAGAAGTCAGTGATAGCATAGGAGGGAAATGATGTAAAATTTTACACATTCAGTTGGGCAGAATGAGCTGGCTATATCTTTTATCTAGCAGGGAATTTGTTCATAGACACCTGGTAAAAAGATACAAACTGTGTCTGTAACACATCTTTCCCACAGCAGCATATAGTTGTCTGGTCAATAAGACGGTTTGGAATAGCAGGAAGGGATATTTCATATCTCAGTTCATAGGGCCCACCTTACACTGTGTGATCCAAAGTATTCGGACACTGGGCTGAAAATGACTTACAAGTTTGTGGTGCACTCCATTGGTAATGCGGGAATTCAATATGGTGTTGGCCCACCCTTAGCCTTGATGACAGTTTCCACTCTCGCAGGCATACGTACAGTCAGGTGCTGGAAGATTTCTTGTGAAATGGCAGCCCATTCTTCACAGAGTGCTGCACTGAGGAGAGGCTTGGCATGAAGTTGGCATTCCAAAACATCCCAAAGGTGTTCAATAGGATTCAGGTCAGGACTCTGTGCAGGCCAGTCCATTACAGGGATGTTCTGATCGTGTAACCACTCCGCCACAGGCTGTACATTATGATCAGGTGCTCGATCATGTTGAAAGATGCAATTGCCATCCCTGAATTTCTCTGCAACAGTGGGAAGCAAGAAGGTGCTTAAAACATCAATTTAGGCCTGTGCTCTAATAGTGCCACGCAAAACTACAAGGGGTGCAAGCCCCCCTCCAAGAAAAACGTGACCACACCGTAACACCATCGCCTCCCAATTTCCCTGTTGGCACTACAAACGCTGGCAGATGACGTTCACCAGGCATTCGCCATACCCACATCCTACCATTGGATCACCACATTGTGTACCAAGATTCGTCACTCCTCACAACATTTTTCCACTGTTCAGTCATCCAATGTTTATGCACTTTACACCAAGGGAGGCATCATTTGGCATTCACTGGCATGATGTGTGGCTTACGAGCAGCCGCTCGACCATGAAATCCATGTTTTCTCACCTCTCACCTAACTGTCATAGTACTTGCGGTGGGTCCTGAGGCAGTTTGGAATTCCTGTGTGATAGTCTGGATAGATGGCTGCGTATTGCACATTACGATCCTCTTCAACTTTTGGCGGTCGCTGTCAGTCAACAGACGAGGTTGGTCTGTACGCTTTTGTGCTGTATGTGTCCTTTCAGTGGACCTAGGGATGTTTAGGAGTGTGGAAACATCGTGTACAGACATATGACACAAGTGACACCCAATCCCCTGACCACGTCTGAAGTCCGTGAGTTCCGCGGAGTGCCCCATTTTGATCTCTCATGTTGCCTAATGACTACTGAGATCACTGATATGGAGTACCTGGTAGTAGGTGGCAGCACAATGCACTTAATATGAAAAACGTATGTTTTTGGGGGGTGTCCAGATACTTCTGATCACATAGTGTATCTCAGACCGGGAAAGTTAATCAACTGAGTTAGCACATCTCAGAGTCACTTCTCATCAGATAGTTTATAGTGAGTGACAGATGACTCACACTGCTCTTTCGACCAACTGGGAATCGGGAATGATAAAAGTAACAATGTGGAACCAAAATCTATGGCCATTGGGCCTGGGAAATTTAAGTCTTCAGTAGGTGGGGCTATGTCTTAGGCAGGTAGAATTAAAAAGAGATTTGTTGTATTCAGTGGAAGCATTGTGTTGAGTGTTTGATTACCATCTAATATTAAATCCAATTTGGGTTGTATAAAGCATGTTCTTAGTTTCTCTAAGGCAAGTGTCTACCATGCAGTTGGGCAGAACATCGGGAACATCGAAGACCAGACCACAAGCATCACACATGCTTACAAAGATTCCCAAATCTGCTATTGCAGAATGTTGCCCTTTTACTGCTCATCTTATGCAATATAACACCACACAAACTCTGGTGTTCACTTCAAACTGTTCTGATAGTATTATTAAGAACCAGTTGAGATTAAATTAGCAGTGACCTTATAAATAGAGATGGAGATTTTTCTTTAAATTATACTTGGAATCCTGCTCTTTCTTTTGCAGGTCATACAATGTAAGGACAAAGTTAATGCTGGTCGTTCACCTGCTGGTAATTAATGTTCACTATAGATACTTCTGACTTAGTTTATGTGGTGGCACTATGTGTTTACTGTGTGTGTGTGTTGTCTTTCTGCATATGCCATATTATGGTTTTGGTGGGTGTAGCCACACATACTGAGGATTTAAATTTCCCAGCACAGCACTCTCTCATTACGTTTGTGCCTTGAAAATGACAGGGTGTTCACCTGTAAAAATATCAGTGGTTGTTGAAGACGTTACCCTACTTCAGTCTCTTAAGTTGTTCAAACATGAAAAATTCTATTCGCGCATTTGCTTATGTTTTCTTCCTTTTTTGTAATGCCATACTCTGTATTGTCTTATTGATTTCATTTGGTTAATTTTCAGGTACTATTGGCAATAGGATTTGTAAGTTACGCAGTAATTCTGTCACTCAAATACATGGTTATTGATAAAGAGATCCCTGCACATGTGTTTTCGTTGAACGATTATGGAAGAACCGAAGTGTTTTTACAGCCTGGATTGTGCAGTGAGGATTTAATACAGTCTTATGAGAAAGAAATTGAATCTACAGAGTCAACATTGACTGTTATCAGCAGTTCTAATGACATAGGAGATGTACTTCTCCAACAAGGTGTTTCAAATATTGCAAAGTTTAGAGAGAAAATAATTGTTGCTGCAGAATTTAAATGTGATAGTAATATTGTACAGGCAAATGCATTGTATTCAAATGTAGCATTGCATGGTTTTCCAATATCAGTAAATATCATGAGCAATGCTATGTTGAAATTCTTCAACAATAAGTTTTCTATTGTTTTCTCTTATCATCCGTTTAAGACAAAGGTGAGTAAATTCCATTCTCTTATCTCATTGAATGTAATTATGTTATGCATTAAAAGTTATGAAGTGTAATAAATGCTTTTTTAATTTATTTTTATCATTTTGCAGGAGCCACAAGAGACTGTTCCAGTTGAAATAATTGGTCTGCTTTGGGTGGTATTAACACCTCTTGCTGTCTTGTATGTGGTATCCAACTTTGTTACGCTTCCCTTGTTAGAAAGAGTAGCGAAGTCAAAACAAATAAAATTTATGGCTGGAGTGAATCCTATAACATACTGGCTATCCCACTTTCTGTGGGATTTTGTGTGTTTTACAGTTGTAATCATTATGCTACTTGCCTGTATTATCGTGTGTGATCACCATGGATTTTTCACTAAACCAGAGGTGTTATGTAAGTATGGTTTTAAGCATTTTGTGTTTTGGGAAATCCTATACTACACTATGTTATTCACATTGTTTTTAGTCTATCTGGACTAAAAGCTATTGTCAGTTTTAGACTTAGTTCTGACTTCTAGAACTTGTGACTGAGATATGTTTATTTGGCTTTTACGTCTGAGGAATTCGAAGTCGGTGTTCAGTTTGCCCCACATCTACACTTGCAGTCACATTGCCTGGAGTGCCATACATTATATGGCAAAGAGTACTGAAAGCAGTATTATTTTTTGCCCCATCCTCCCTCTCTTCCTTTCCTCTCCCTTTCACAGCTGATGGATGGGGAAAGAAACAACTTTTAAATTTCTGCATATATCCTAGTCTATTCAGTTTTACTACTACTGGTGCTGTTGCTGACACTGCTGCTACTGTTGTCACTTAGAAATGAAGTAATATATTCCAAAAATTTGCTATGAAGATGGGTTACAGAATATCAAGAGTGCCTAGTGTTGCATAATATTTTATATTTGTGTTTATCACTTTACGAATACACAATATAATTTGTTTTGCCTTTTTCCTAGATTCTGAGCGAAACAGACAGTATTTAAAAATGAAGGAAAAATGGGAGTAGTACATCAGTATTTTTGTTTTATGTATCTAAGAAGTTAAATAATGTTTATAGTCCAATCTGTAAATGATTGCAGTTCACGCAGCTCGAGACATAGACGGGGATTGCATTGTTGCCGGTTCCAAGCGACAGTTGCAGTAAGCGCATATACATACTCTGCACTTACAGAAAGTGTGTGTGCTGCAAATTATGTGTCTCACTTGCTTGTGCAGAATTTCTTACTTACCACCATCACCACCCTTGACAACTCACGACAGATGGAATAAAAATAACTCACTGCAATCATGTGTAATGGTCACATTGGCTATGACATTTGCAGCAGACTGCTGATAATACTAACAAACGTTTATTGGTTGTCAGAGTATGCATGATGTAGATGCGCAGAACTCTTCTAAACTTGACTGCCATTGTTCATGACTACAACTATAGAGTCACTGGTTTACCATGGGGGTTTGAGTTCCAGTATAAATTTAAGATATTGTGCCCCCTCGTAAGCTGTTACAACCCCCTCGTAAGCTGTTACAAATCCAAATTTGAGAATGATTCATTTTCAATTCCTACAATTATAATCAGAAAATCAAATTACTTTGAAACTGTAACAGTTAGTACGTACCAATACAATTGTAACAAAATAGGTCGACAGAAAATATTGAGTATTAAACATTTCAGTACATAGTGGAGATAAGTCAGAGATGGGCACAAGTAAAAGACTGCTAAACAAGTAAGCTTTCGACCAAACGGCCTTCTTCTAAATTGGACAACATACACAGACATATGTTAAGCAAACACAACTCCCCCTCACATGATCACTTTTGCTGCCTGCAGAGGACAGACAGCGAGCATCTGTACTTGATATGAGGAATAATCTGGGTGATTGGGGGGGGGGGGGGGGGGAGAAGGTGGCTGGGGCAGGGAGGGAGGGAGAGAGAGAGAGAGAGAGAGAGAGAGAGAGAGAGAGAGAGAGAGAGAGAGAGAGAGAGAGAGAGAACAGAGTAGGGTTGGGGAACTGTAAAGTGCTGTTTGTGGGAGCTTATGGGGACAAGATGTCGACAGGGCAGCTAGGTGCTGTCAGGAGGCTTGCCATAGGTTGGGAGGAAGTAAAAAGACTATGGATGCATTGGTGAAATAGAAAACTGTGTAGTGCTGGAGTGGAAACGGGGACGGGGATACGTGGGTGAAGGACAACACTAATGAAGGTTGAGGCCAAGAGGGTTACGAGAATGAATATATTGCAGGACAAGTTGCCACTTGGGCAATTCATAAAAGCTGGTGTTCATAGGAAAGATCCAGATGGCACAGGCTGTGAAGCAGTCATTGAAATGAAGAACCTTATGTTGGGCCGTGTACTCAGGAACTGGGTGGCCCAGCTGTTTCCAGGCCACGGGTTGTTGGTGGCCATTCATGCAGACAGGCAGCTTGTTGGTTGTCATGCCCATTTAGAACACAGCACAGTGGTTGCAGCTTAGCTTATAGATCACATGACTGAGTTCATAGATAGTAGCCCTGTCTTTGATGGGATGGGCGACACTTATGATCGGAACGGAGTAGGTTATTGTGGGGGATCTGCATCTGGGTCCATGACAGGGATATGAGCCATTAGGCATGGTGTTAGGGGCAGGGGTTTTGTAGGGATAGGCGACTATATCGTGTAGGTTCAGTGGGCCGTGGAGTACCACCGTGGGAGCGATGGGAAAGATAGTAGGTAGGGCATTCTTAATTTCAGGACATGGTGAGAGGGTAGTCAAAACCCCAGTGGAAAATATGATTGTTTCTCCATTCCTGAGTGGTACCAAATCATGAGGGGAATGCTCCTCTGTGGCCAGATGATGGAACATTGGGAGGTGATGGGTGAGTGGAGAGAGACACCATGTGATCAGAAGTGTCTGGACACCTGGTGAAAATGTCTTACACGTTTGTGGTGCCCTCCATCGTTAATGCTGGAATTCAGTATGGTGTTGGCCCACCCATAGCCTTGACAATAGCTGTGACTCTCGCAGTAATATGTCCAATCAGATGAGTAAGGTTTCTTGGGGAATGGCAGCCCATTCTTCACAGAGTGCTGCACTGAGGAGAGGTATCAATGTCGGTCGGTGAGGCCTGGTATGAAGTCGGCATTCCAGAATGCCCAGAAGTGTTCTATAGGATTCAGCACAGGACTCTGTGCAGGCCAGTCCATTACAAGGATGTTATTGTCACGTAACGACTCTGCCACAGGCCGTGCATTATGAACAGGTGCTCAATCATGTTGAAAGATGGAATCACCATCCCCGAATTGCTCTTCAACAGTGGGAAGCAAGAAGGTGCTTAAAACATCAATGTAGGCCTGTACTGTGATAGTGCCACACAAAACAACAAGGGGTGCAAGGCCCCTCCATGAAAAACATGACCACACCATAACACCACTGCCTCCGAATTTTACTGTTGGCACTACACACACTGGCAGATAACATTCATCAGGCATTGGCCATACCCACGCCCTGCCATTGGATCGCCACACTGTGTACTGTGATTCGTCACTCCACACAATGTTTGTCCACTGTTCAATTGTCCAATGTTTACACTCCTTACACCAAGCGAGGCATCATTTGGCATTTACCGGCGTGATGTGTGGCTTATGAGCAGCCACTTGATCATGAAATCCAAGTTTTCCCATCTCCCACATAATTGTTGTAGTACTTGCAGTGGGTCCTGAGGCAATTTGGAATTTGTGTTTGATGGTCTGGATAGATGTCTGCCTATTACGCATTACGACCATCTTCAACTATCAGCGGTCTCTGTCAGTCAACAAACCCATATCACTGACTTCAATTTGCAGTAGGATTTTGGGGCATGTACTGTACTCAAACATTATGAATCACCTTGAAGAAAATGAATTATTGATACACAACCAACATGGATTCAGAAAATATTATTCCTATGAAGTAATGAGTTCTGTCGACAAGGGATCTCAGATCGATTCCATATTCCTAGATTTCCAGAAGGCTTTTGATACCATTCCTCAAAAGCGATTATTAATCAAATTGCATGCACATGGGGTATCGTCTCAGTTGTGTGACTGGATTCGTGATTTCCTCTCAGAGAGGTCACAGTTCGTAGTGATAGATGGTAAATTATCAAGTAGAACAGAAGTGATATCTGATGTTCCGCAAGGTAGTGTCATAGGCCCTCTGCTGTTCCTGATTTACATAAATGATCTAAGTGATAATCTGAGCAGCCCCCTTAGATTGTTTGCAGATGACGCTGTAATTTACCGTCTAGTAAAATCATCAGATGATCAATTCCAATTACAAAATGATCTAGAGAGAATTTCTGTATGGTGTGAAAAGTGGCAATTGGCACTAAACAAAGAAAAATGTGAGGTCATCCACATAGGTAATAAAATAAATCCGATAAATTTTGGATATATGATAAATTGCACAAACTAAGGGCTGTCAGTTTGATTAAAATACCTAGGAATTACTATTACACACAACTTAAATTGGAAAGACCACGTAGATAATACTGTGGGGAAGGCGAAACAAAGACAGCGCTTTGTTGGCAGAACTCTTAGAAGATGTGACACACCCACTAAAGAGGCAGCCTACATTACACTTGTCCATCCTCTGCTGGAATATTGCTGCGCGCTATGGAATCCTTACCAGGTAGGTTTGACGGAGGACATCGAGAAAGTGCAAAGGAGGACAGCTTGTTTCATGTTATCATGCAATAGGTGTGAGTGTGTAGCTGATATGATACGCGAATTGGAGTGGCAGTCACTGAAACAAAGTTGGTTTTCTTTGCGGTAAGGTCTATTAATGAAATTTCAATCGCCTATTTACTCTTCTGAATGCGAAAATATTTTGTTGACACCCACCTACGTAGGGAGAAATGACCATCATAATAAAAGAAATCAGAGCTCAAATGGAAAGATTCAGGTGTTCCTTTTTCCCACGCACCACTCAGGAGTGGAATTGTGGAGAAGTAGTATGAAAATGGTTCAATGAACCCTCTGCCAGGCACTTAAGTGTAAATTGCAAAGTAACCTTGTAGATGTAGACGCTTTTGTGCTGTACGTGTCTGTTCGTGTTTCCACTTCACTATCACATCAGAGACAGTGGACCTAGGGATATTTAGGAGTAAGGAAATCTCGCCTACTGGCATAGGAAACAAGCAACACCCAATCACCTGACCATGTTCGAAGTCTGTGAGTTCTGCGGAGCACCACATTCTGGTCTCTCAAGATGTCTAATGACTACTGAGATCACTGATATGGAGTACATGGTAGTAGGTAGCAGCACAATGCACCTAATTATGAAAAAGTACGTTTTTGAGGGTGTCCGGATATTTTTGATCACATAGTGTAAGGCACCGCAGATTTTTTTTCTGTACAAGGCTGGGTTAGGTAATCACTGTCTTTGAAGGCCACAGTGGGATCCGTGGTATATTTTGAGAGGGCCTGCCCATAACTACAAATGTAAAAATCACGGGTGGCTAGGCTGTATGGTAGGGACTCCCGACTGCACTTAGCTGCCCTAATCTCTCTCCGTCTTGTCCCTGCCTAATTCAGAAGAAGACCTTCTGGCCGAAAGCTTACTTATTTAGCAGTAGTGTCTATTTGCTACTAAATATCTCCACTAAATGGTGAGTAGCAGACTATCCTTTTCATAATATTGTCATTATTTCATCCTGGATGTTCCATTGTTTGATTTTACTTTGCAGTGTATATAAATTCCATTTATTTAATACCTTCTGGAGTTTATTCTTGCAGATTGTTCAATTATATGGTTAAAATTTACATTTGTGTTTCTTTCTCTTCATAAAATTGCAAGGTGAGTTAGCTATTCCTGGCTCATAGTGGAAAAACCTCTTTCACAAGTAGCATTTGACACAGTGATAGAAAAAAAAAAATTGAGTGTCTCAACAGTCTTGAGTTTGATTAAACTTTCTTGCATCTTCCCTTAATTATCATGCTTAATAATTCTAAAATAGTCCATGCAACAGTATTCTCTCCATCTAACATAGTGTGCATTGTGTACTACAGTAATCATAACTGAATCATTCAATTCAGAGTATTTTTCATACAAATGCTGAATGTATCGAACAATGACTACTACTTTTTCTGCAGCCGGTAGTATTTGAATTTGATGGAAGGCAAATAACTAATGAAGTAAATTATCTGCAAGATAAGTTTTTTTTTAAATACTGATTTTAGCTTATTTAGTGTCTCAAGCTGTTCCCAATGGGTCTCCAGAATGAAATTGAAGCTAGAGTAGATACTTTTCTCACCAGACATTGTCTTTCATCTTCTGATTCTTCTTTCTGTTAAAAAAATCAAATACATTATGTATCTTCACAGCTCTCAGCATCTTTGTGCCTAGAGAATCATGCGTCTCCTCACGAAATAGTCAGTACTTTCGGCTTTTGAACACATCAATCAAGACCAAGTCCTCTTTGTTGTAGGTATATCTGAGCATCATTCAATTCGGTAAGTACTGGCTCCAAAAATAAAGGAATTTGAAGAAAGGATGGGTCGTAATGCAAACCAACAAACTGCCTGCATCTCTCTTGATTTCTGGTTTCTTCTGATCCATCACTAAAGGCTTACAAAGCTTCTATTACACTTTCACTGTGTTCAGCAAGCAAATGTACAGATTTATACTTTGAACTCCATCTTGTGTCACAGGATGTTAATTGGAACATGTTGTTTAAGAGCATCTCATGTATGTGTAAAGGTTCAGAAAAATGTGCAGATTTTGCACACTGTCAAAAAATAAAAAAAAAGGTCACAGATTTTGTTTCAGCAGTAACTGCATGTAATCCAGTAAGGTTGAGTCGGTGACTGCTACATGGCACAAACGCTGCTCTGGAGTTTATGTCCCACATACATCTCCAAGTACCATTAATGTGTCCAGTCATGGTCACAGTATTATCATATCCTTGTCCATATTAGTACTCCAGTTTCAGACCATCTTCTTGTAACTTGTTACAAATATGTTCTGCAGTTGCACCAACAGATTTCCCATGTGATACAATGAGGTCAATAAAGTATTCTTCTGCTAAGACTTCTGAACCTTCATTATGTTGATAATGAATTACTTGAGACATTTGGTCCTTATGCAGTATATCTGGTGTAATACTTAGCCTTAAAAATTTTCTTAAAAATCTCGGCTGTGACATGATCACAGAGACGTTTGATGAATTCATTTTGGCTTCATAGAGAAAGACAAGGCACAACATAGTTGTCTGGTTGCTAAACTTAGTGAAGATAATGATTCACAACTGAATCAAATTTGGCAAGTAAGTTGAAAGTTTCAAGGAAATTTCCATAGTTATCATTTCCAGGAACTCATCTGAGTGACCATGCAAGGGTAAGGATTGTTTAGCTAAATGCAATAAACTATCAGGAATTCTTATTGATACAGCTTTCTATTTCTCAAATGATTTAATGTTGTTCTGATTAAACAGCCTCATTGATTGTTTCATATTTCTGTAGGTGCAAATACTTATACAAGATGACAACTTTTTTCATGATCTAATACTCTGGGGTTAAGCTTTTTTCCTGTTTTAAAACTGTGTAGCTGTACAAAAAACTTCATCCTTTATTTTATTTTTTAAAAAGCATCTGAGAAAAGCAATATATAGCACATTTCACAGAAGTGCAACATCATGTCCTTAAAACTCTCTGCAGTTTTCTGACTTCATATAAAACCAATCCATAGAAAATGATCTGCCAGTATTATCTGTTGAAACAGAAGCATCTTCATTCTGTAGCTCACATGTTCCACTTTTAACAATTTCATTTTCTAGCCAATAATTGACTTCAGTTAAAAAAAAAATATTGATGTCACGTTTAAATTTTAAGAAGAAACAGGTAGTGAATCTCTCTCTTGTCTTCTTTGGCCCACATAATATTTTTGGCCCAGCTGGTTTCCCATTGACATTCTCTCTAAGCATAAAGTGGTGTCAGTCTGGTCTATTATTATTGTGGTGCAGTTTGATAGGTCTTCGTTTTCTATTATCTACTTTATTAGATTCAAGAGATTTTGCTGCTGTGGGTCATGTCTAGTTCTTCTAAGATGTCAATCCATATCCTTTGCCTTGCATTTCTCATTGTATGCATCATCGCTTCTCCACATTTGGTGATTTCAACAGCAAAAAGGCAGTTTCATGCAATTTCTAATATCTTTCCATAAGTATTATGTTCCAATTTGTCATTCTGGGAAAGCATTGTCAACTGGAACCTCTAAAGATGTAAATAAATGTCACATTTCTTATTGCTATGAATATCATAATTTTGGGGCATTGCAACCATATACTCAAAGGTAATATCAGACTCTTCAAAGCATCTCAATTTGTCTCCCACAAAATAAAAAATAAATAAATCATCTTCTCGAAATAACGCAGTTGTTTCCAGAGATGGAAAAACTCCGAGACCAGTGGATGATATTGTGATTTAGGAATATGGTTTTAATGAATTTGATGCTCCTCTGTACCAAAACTTGCAAAACATAGATCAGTATAATACCTACGTCGTGAAGCTCAGTTATGTTCCTGTTGTTTCCCTTTGCCGTTCCTCAACCCTCAAGCCATCTGTGTCATTGCCTGCAAGTTGCATATAGTCCATGTCATAACTGGTGTCCTACGTTAATTTTTTTTTCAATAATTAGTATTTTACATTTTCGGTCATGGGAGTGGGATTCATCCCATCCTCGAAAAGGCAGGTCAGGAGGTATTCAGGTGGTTGGAGTGGCCTGCTTCTCCTCATGGTGCATGTGAAAAACTAGTGCTCTATCTTCTTTCATGACTCTGTTGTTGTATATACTGAATATACATCAGAATAAAGTAGTCCTTAAATAAAAATGCATTCGTAAATAACATTTCTGTATTGTAGAGTGGTGAATAAGAAAGTTCATTTATTGACAAATGTGTTTTTGAAATCTACAGTATTAATTTTTATTGTGTTCGCTGGTTTTTGGCTTACAAGGCCGTCTTCAGACATTTACTGAGTATTGTCTCCAAAGAAGTTACAATGTTTGCAAACAACATTGTAAGAGAAGTAACACATCTAGACTGAAGCAGAAACATACAGTAAGTAACATCTTTGCCAGTGTGGTGGTAATGCAATGAAAAAATAAAAAATTGATCTTTAAACAAATAAAAATGGAGTAGACAGGAAAACCTTAACACAAAATAGGAACAGCATGCCTACATTAAGTTTCTATTAATAAAGAAAACTAATAAAACAAAATAAAATTAATACTTGACAAAGCTACATCAGGAGGTATAAAACATGAAGAGTGATACATAAACCAATTAAAAGAAGAAACAATTATCAGTGCAGCTTCAGAATACATAAGAAACTTAAGCAATATCAATAAGACAAACAGAAATAAATAAATGCAGGAAAATGGAGGCGTTTGAGGGAACGTAATGCGATCTTTGAGAGTGTGGTGGTGCTGCATTTTGACATTAACAATATATACAGAACTGTGGCTATGTAACGGTTTGCATTAAATAAATGAACCAAGTAAAATTCGAACAATATTTGATGAGACAACTACGAGAGGTGTTAAACATGGACAGTAATACAAGTACCAGTTAAAAGAAAGCCTTAACAATTGAAACTACAGTCTATATGGATTTCACAGACAACTTCAATAAAAGAAAAGAACTTAAAGAATACAGGAACATGGGAATATGTAGGAACAGACAATGTGGGAAGTAATATTGTTCTACCAAGAACTGATGGAAGATCCTGTTAAAATGTTTTTGAATTGTAGGACATCAGCTTTGTTATTGCCATGGCGTGCCAATAAAAAAGCTGATGTTCCCAAAATAGTTTTAGCAAGTTCCCCATAGAAAACACATTGCACACCTGAGAGGGAGTATCTTGGGTGCCCCAGTCAAGTCTTTTTGTTCATAATTTACTACTTTTTGGAAATAATGTACTGCATTTTTATTAATTTGCCCATTGAAATATTTGTTAAGAAACAACAACTTTTTGTAATTTCATGTAGATGAGAAAAATAAATGATCTAAAGAAGTAGCTGTGGTAGCATGAATAACCCAATCATAGTTCCTCATAACAGTGATTTGTAGTTGACTCAAGACATATTGTGCATGTCCTGTCTTGTTTGCCATTCCTGTCCTAACTTGTACATTTGTACCATCAGCTATTGTAGCCTCGGTTGCTTTCTTCCCTTCACTAGTGCCACTATGTCAACTAAAAAGTTTCTACACCTGTTACCTCTTAATTGTGTTTGTTTATTAGTTATTGATATTCAGTTTGCTACAATTTTTAATACTTTTTCAGAATTTCTCACGCCCATAATTCCATTAAGAAAATATTCTGGTGCCCAATGCAGGAAAAGGCAAAAACAGAACAGAACAACTTATTAAAGTAGCTGGAAGTCTTGACAGATTTGTTGTGAGTACTGCTGATAGCACTGTCTCTATAAGATGGGAGAGAATTAGTTGAAGCTGTGGAAGAATGAGGATAGTGTGTTGTGGCCCTGAGTCCAGATGGTGAAGATATCATCGGTGAACCTGAACCGGCAGAGGGTTGTGGGGTTTTGGGAGGCTAGAAAGGTTTCCTGTAGATGGCACACAAACAGGTTGGCTTAGGAGGGTGCCAGGTGGACGCCCAAGGCTGTGCTGCCGATTTTTGGAATTGAAAGGATGTTGAAAGAGGTAGTGTCCAGTAGCTACAAGGCCATAGACATGAGGGGTGTTGGTGTATATGGAGCAGCTGTGAAGGTCTTGGTGAAATCTGGACAAGGGAATTATTGTCACTGGAGATACTCCATTCACGGTTGGCCAGGTTGTATGGGAACATTTTTTTGTGTGGAAGGGGTGACAGCTGTCACTGCATCAACAGTGTTGAGTAGGGTTCTAGGTGGTAATGAGGTGGGGATCGTTTAGAACAGTGAAGGAAGTGATTAGTGTCTTTGATGTTAAGAGGGAAGGCTTCAGGTTGGTGATTGTAGAGGTTGGTCAATAAGGGTGAAAATTCTTTCATTGAGAGCACAATAACGAGCTATAATGGGGCATGCTGGATTGTTGGGTTTGTGATGTTTGGGAAGCGTGTAGGGGTGTGAGCGGAGGGCGGAAGGGAGGGTGTTATAGGGACGAGAAAGGAGATTGACTCGGATGAGATAGTCTGTGATGGGCCTCTAGAATGAGATTACTGTGACGTAGTTCGTAGTTTGAGGAGTGAGACAGCTGACGGAATTCTTCTGTCAGGTAGTCACTGAGATTCAGCATGACAATGATGGAGCCTTTGTCTGCTGGAAGAATGATGGAATTGGATTCTCTTTGAAGGTTGTGAATGTCTGTCCTTTCTTCTGTTGTGAGGTGTGTGTTCTGGTCCTAGGGAAACATGATGAGTTCAAGTTATAGATAAGAAACTCTTGGAAACTGGTCAGGTGGTGGTTTGGTGGGAGGGGGTAGGCGGGGAAGGGATGTAGTTGGATGGTGGTATGAACCACCTGAATCCCTACTTGTCACTGTTGAAGTCACCTCCTTGTACACCATCATCACTTGCCACTATTGATCACTTAATTTTCCAAGTCCTTCAGATTCCAAACCCACCATATCATACCTCACACTCTACATCTACATCTACATACATACTTCGCAATCCACCATACGGTGCATGGTGGAGGGTACCTCGTACCACAACTAGCATCTTCTCTCCCTGTTCCACTCCCAACAGAACGAGGGAAAAATGACTGCCTATATGCCTCTGTATGAGCCCTAATGTCTCTTATCTTATCTTTGTGGTCTTTCCACGAAATGTAAGTTGGCAGCAGTAAAATTGTACTGCAGTCAGCCTCAAATGCTGGTTCTCTAAATTTTCTCAATAGCGATGCACGAAAATAACGCCTCCTATCCTCTAGAGACTCCCACCCGAGTTCATGAAGCATTTCTGTAACACTGGTGTGATGATCAAACCTACCAGTAACAAATCTAGCAACTCGCCTCTGAATTGCTTCTATGTCCTTCCTCAATCCGACCTGATAGGGATCCCAAACACTCGAGTAGTACTCAAGAATAGGTCGTATTAATGTTTTATAAGTGGTCTGCTTTACAGATGAACCACGTCTTCCCAAAATTCTACCAATGAACCGAAGACGACTATCCGCCTTCCCAACAACTGCCATTACATGCTTGTCCCACTTCATATCGCTCTGCAATATTACGCCCAAATTCTTAATCGACGTGACTGTATCAATCGCTACACTACTAATGGAGTATTCAAACATTACGGGATTCTTTTTCCTATTCATCTGCATTAATTTACATTTATCTATATTTAGAGTTAGCTGCCATTCTTTATCCCAATCACAAATCCTGGCCAAGTCATCTTGTATCCTCCTACAGTCACTCAACGACGACACCTTCCCATACACCACAGCATCATCAGCAAACAGGCGCACATTTCTATCCACCCTATACAAAAGATCATTTATGTAGATAGAAAACAACAGCGGACCTACCACACTTCCCTGGGGCACTCCAGATGATATCCTCACATTCGATGAACGCTCACCATTGAGGACAACATACTGGGTTCTGTTACTTAAGAAGTCTTCGAGACACTCACATACTTGGGCACCAATTCCATATGCTTGTACCTTAGTTAGGAGTCTGCAGTGGGGCACAGAGTCAAATGCTTTCCGGAAGTCAAGGAATATGGAATCCGTCTGATACCCTTCATCCATAGCTTGCAAGATATCATGTGAAAAAAGGGCGAGTTGCATTTCGCAGGAGCGATGCTTTCTAAAGCCGTGCTGATGCATGGACAGCAATTTCTCTGTCTCAAGGAAATTCATTATATTGGAACTGAGAATATGTTTGAGAATCCTGCAACAAACCGATGTTAAGGATATTGGTCTGTAATTTTGAGGATCTGTCCTTCTACCCTTCTTATATACAGGCGTCACCTGCAATTTTTTCCAGTTGCTTGGGACTTTACATTGGACAAGAGATTAGATATAAATGCAAGCTAAGTAAGGAGCCAATGCAGTAGAGTACTTTCTGTAAAACTGAATTGGAATCCGATCAGGATCTGGCGATTTATTTATTTTCAACCCATTCAGTTGCTTCACAACCCCAGGGATGTCTATCACTATGTCCTCCATACGGGAATCTGTATGAGACTCAAACGGTGGTATGTTTGTACGATCCTCCCGCGTGAAAGCTTTCTCAAATGCTAAATTTAAAATTTCATCGTTCGTTTTGCTGTCTTCCATTGCCAGGCCAGACTCATCAGTGAGTGACTGGATGGAAGCCTTCGATCCACTTACCGATTTTACGTAAGACCAGAATTTCCTTGGGTTTTCAGCAAGATCTTTTGCTAAGGTATGACGGTGGTAGTGGTTGAATGCTTCGCATATCGCTCTTTTTACAGCAGCCCGAATCTCTACTAACTTTTGCCTGTCCTTATTCTCCTGATCTTTCTTGTACCGCGAGTGCAACTGCCTTTGCTTCCTGAGAATTCTCCAAATTGTGCTGTTAAACCACGGTGGGTCTTTTCCGTCCGTAACCCACTTTTTCAGCACGTACTTGTCCAATGCGTGATTTACAATGTGTTTAAAATTTGCCCATAATTCTTCTACGTCCATCGTACCGGAAGTAAATGAAGTTGATTCATTTACTAAGTGGGATGCTAACTCTGTACCAATTATGTTATTACACACAACTATTTCTCTTTTGAGGGGATGGTATACAAAAATATCCGTGGCACAGCATTGGGCACCTGCATGTCTCCCTCCTAAGCCAACCTGTTTGTGGGCCATCATGCGGGAACCTTCCCAGATTCCCAAAACTCCAAACCACTTGTCTGGTTCAGATTCACCGATGGTTTCTTTTCTTCATGATGTGAATTCAGGACCAAAACACCCTTTCCTCATTCTTCCATTACATCCACTAACCACCAACAGTACCTGCATCTTGACAGCTTTCATTCCTTCCACATCGAAAAATTGTTCCCATACAGCCTGGCCAACTGTGAATAGCATATTTGCAGTGACAATAATTTCCTTGCCCAGTATGCTCTAGGTTTCACCAAGACCTTCAGAAACATACACTACTCAGTAAAACTAGTCTGCAGACAGATTTTCCAAGCCATTTCCTGTGGATCCCCCTTAAACCCACACGATCCCCAGTAATCAGCTGCAAAGGGATGTTACCCCCCTCTGTCACCTAAACCTTTCAACCACCTCCTAAAGTAATACTCTGACACCCACACAGCCTGAGCCACCCCAGTGCCACCTCCCTCCCCACCTCCACCCCCAATGTCCAAATACAATCCCTTGCCATAAGGGTCCTATCCCTTGGAAGACCCAGACGCAAGACCTGCCTGACCCATCCAGCACATCTTAATCCAGTCCTCTCACAGGCTCCCCCTGTTTCATCAGAGGGTACGGCCACCTGTGAAAACAGACATGTCATATACAAGCTGTATTGCAATCACTTCACAGCATTTCATGTGGGCATGAGCACCAAAAAGCTGTCCATCAGAATGATTGGCCACAGCCAAACTGTAGCCACAAATGAAGTTGACCATCCTTGCCATGTGGATCCTTCCATCCAACACCAGCTTTTCTCAACAACAGATGGGAGTTACCCTTGCAAAACATCTTTCATTCCCATAAGTCCCATAGCCCCAACCTCCGCTAACCCACTGTGCCCACATCCTGTAACTAACAAACAGTTTCCCCTCACTGTATCCTATCACTATTCCAATCCATCTTTCCACATCATCTTCATTGTGTGCTGCACGTCACTGACTTTGGTACCAGTTTGTCACCTGCTGCTGGCTCCCTCAGGGCCACTGGTATCCATCCCCAACCTCTCCTCCTGCTTCCTGTCTCTTTCTCCACCTACCCAGTCCAACGACACAACCGCTACACCCATCCACCTGTTGAAATGCAACCCTAGCAGTATGTGTCTGATTGCACTACGTAGGGGCACAGGTGTGTGTGTGTGTGTGTGTGTGTGTCGGCCAAAGGCCTTCTGGCAGAAAGCTAATGTGCTTAGTAGTCTTTTTGTTGTGCCTGTCTGAAACTCAATGTCTCTGCTATAGGGTGAGTAGCAATCTGTCCTTTTCGTAGTATTGCTGAAATTAGTTGTTTTCTGTTTTATAATAACTGAAACATGAAGTGAATGTGATCTACTGTGATCTGTGAAGAATGACTGTTTTTATGTGAGATGGATGTGTGTGGAATTTTGTGTGAGCATGGTAAAAGCTACATGGGGCAAATAAAAAAATACACTCTAAACAGATGTTGCTTTGAACACAAACAATATGCCTACCTTGTACAGCCCAATAAATCTGCAGTGGCTGAACATTGTATTTCCATTGGCCATTCCACGGATTACGGGGAAGTTAAGATATTGGCCACAGTCTCTCTTTGCTGTGATTCCCTCATCAAGGAAGCTCTGGAAATGCAATTAGGTGACAACCTGCTTTACAGAGACAAGGATTTCCAGCTTGACCAATCATGAGAACCACTCATTTCACTTCTGCACTTTCAAACGAAACATTGCTATAAGTCTTCATTGCCTGGCATTCCAACACATGCTGTTTATAAGAATCAACCAAATACTTCATAAGTCTTGTGGATTTGCTGACTCTGTGCTTGCTTTCTTTTATTCTTAGATGTATATAGTTGTATCTGTGACTGACACTCTTGTTACCAACAGTGTTCTCTCTCGTGCATGCATGGTTACTCCACAGTATCGTGTAAAGTGATTTAACAATCTTGCGAGGGACTCACCTTCAGAATGGCTGAAAGGTAGTTGGACAAAATATCACAATGAGTATTAATAATATCCAGCAATGCTCACCTGAAAGATGACGGAATATTCATTTTCTTATTTGCTTTCATTTGCCTTTCAAAAGATGCAGCATCCATCTTCCAGGAATACATACCATAGTTAATATGCCTTGTAAAGTGTGCCATCCTCCTCCTCATTTGCCTACAGCAGCATCTACTTGTAGTTCTTTCATTACCATTCATCTTATGCCATATTGTAGAGTTCCTGTAATGCACTGCTATGTTGAATATACTAGTTGAAACAGTTAGTGTTGAAAACAGTTGTCAACTATCCAACATAAAGTAATGGTTGCAGCCTATGGTGGGAAGATACACTGTGGTTATCTGTCACATCGTCTTCCTTTAATGCTATTTTGTTCTGTAATTGTTAGTTACTTTTGTTGCCTCAGTCTCCATTCCCCATTGATCATTATCTTTTCCATCTACCTTTAGTCTCACTTCCTTTTCCTTAGGAAAACTGCTAATTCTTAAAGCTTTCATACATCTATTAGACTCTGGCATACATTGACAGTTTTGCTTTTCTTGTGAACACACAAAAAGAGATTCTGCATCAACAAAATTAATTACTCTGCAGGACCAAAAAAAAAAAAAAAAAAAAAAAAAAAAAGGCAAAGCACCCAGATGGGGAGGAAGAAATTACAGGGATTGAGAGGGTAAGCGAGGTTATTTCAGTGATTACAAAATTGAATCAGCCTTACAAATAACTTGGCAGTATAAGCCCATTTGTCAGTATGATGTTGCACCCATTATGGTCCAGATGCATGCACTGATTTAGTTAGGAATGGTGTCATAAGGCCATTGTATCCTCCCGAGGCAAGCTGACCGACTGCTGTTGTAACTGGTCCTAGATAACTTGGGTACAGAGTCAATGTCCAAGCTGGTTCCACCCATTTTCTATTGGGTAGAAATCTGGGGATCTTTCTGGCATCACATTTTTCAAATGCAGTTGTGGTGTTAATGGCAGCATATGCATGGGACGGTAATTTCTTAGTCTAGCTGGTGCTAGTATTCGACCAGTTGTTTGGTATGACACAGAATGTAGCAGGGAGCCCAATACTTGTTGTCAGCTAACAGGTGCAGCTGTGAAGTGTTTACAGTGTGCTTGTTACATCATCTCTTGTGGGGGTCAAAAGTGGTTGACCAATTTTGACGACGACTGCTCACCCTCACATTGCAGTGCAGTCCAACATCAGGCAACTGTGACATTCAAATGGCCCACAAATCTAGGTACTGTGTGATTTGACGATCCATCCAAATGGAGACCAACAGTGAGGCTCCACACGCTGTCACACGAGTATGTAGCATATCTGCCTCCTTCACAGTGATCACTCAACTGATGCTGTTTGTGCCCCTTTATCCCTTTCAGGCCTTGTAACAACAGTAATGCATTCTGATGGCCATTATTCTACTCCTTACAGAGAATTGCAGATGTAATCATTTTCATACCCGCCGATGGTGTATACAGGTACACAAATACATTGACATCTGACCACCGACCATGTCTTGTGGATGTTTTGCTTTTCTAATGGGCAGTGAAGGTACTTGTTTTGCAGATCATATTCATGATAAATGATTTTATGTGTATGGTATAGTAAGAGTTGTTAGGAGAAACAACATTTGTATAATATGAAAACCCTTCTGCTGTCTGTCTATTTTATTTCCATGGGTAAGTTGTCACAGAGTTTTATAGCTGCACATTTTACCCCATTCCGTGATAAATTAGGTTCATTAAAGGATAATTCAAATCATTTTTCCTTCTAGTGTTGTACTGGTGAGTATGTCTGCTAGTCTCAAACTTCGATGGAGTGTTGATAATAAATTTTGTAAATGAATAAATGTAATGTGAGGCTGTGGTTAATATTCCCACTGCTTAAAGCAATAATTGCAAGATGTATGTGTATGAACCCCACACATGGTTCTAATTACATTCTTTCGTGGCAAGAATATTTTTTGCCAAAGTGAGCAGTTACTGAGACCTTTACAGACTGTAATTGCCCTCCCAACTTTGTACAAAAACAGACCTTCTGTGCCTTATCTTTTCAGTCATCCACCACTTCCCAAAGTCCAGCTGTCAAGCCACTGAGGAGCATTACCCTCATAACTCAGTACCACCCAGGACCGGAGCAAACTGAATTCTCCACCAGGGTTTCGACTTCCTCTTGTTGTGCCCTGAAATGAGAAATGTCCAACCCACTATCCTTTCAAGCCCCCTTCCCCCCACCCTCCACAGTGGTATTTCATGATCCACCAAACCTACATGGTATCTGTCCATCCCTACACAACCCCTGCTCCCAACACCATGCCTCATGGCTCATACCCCTGTAATACAGCTAGATACAAGACCTGTCCCATACATCCTCCCACCAGCACCTTCTCTACTCTGGTCACAAACATCACCTATCGCATCAAAGGCAGGGCTACCTGTGAAACCAGTCATGTGATCTACAAGCTAAGCTGCAACCACTGTGCTGTATTCTACGAGGGCATGGCAACAAACAAGCTGTCTGTTTGCATGAGTGGCAACTGATAAACCGTGACAAAGAAACAACTGGAACACCCTGTTTCTGAGCACACCGCCCAATCTAACGTTCTTCATTTCAGTGACTGCTTCACAGCCTGTGCCATATGGATCCTTCCCACCAACACCAGATTTTCTGACCTGCATTGGTGGGAACCCTGCCTGCAATATAGCCTACATCCCAGTAACCCTTCTGGTCTCAACCTTCGTTAGTCATTGTCTTCACCCATCTAGCCCCTTCCCTGTTCCCATTCCAATATGACAGAGCCCTCTATTCCACTAACACACCCAGACTTCCCCAGTAGGTTCGGGGTAAGAATAGGCCCCGCGTATTGCTGCCTGTCGTAAGAGGCGACTAAAAGGAGTTTCACACATTTTTGTGTTTATGTGATAGTCGCCTGTAGCGTTTGACCTCCAGTCTTCAAAATTTTCCAGAAGAATGAGCCAATTGGGGAAGGGCACCTTACATGGCGCATTGTGTCCATCGTGCATTGAAATCTTTAGCCCACTTTCTCGTTATCACTTTTCAGTCCCGCTCATTCTCCATCTCTTGGCCGAAGACACTTCCTGGATGCGTTTTTCACCATGCACTGTGCAGTGTTGCTTTCTGCATCGACGATGACCGTGGACTTCTTTGCAGTTGATATCCAGCATGGTAGCCAGTAGCCAGTGGTGGGGCCTCCATGTACCCTGTTGGTTGTAGCCCCCTGACCACACAGGGATCACTCTACTGATGTCTGCGCCGTTAACTACCCACGTATGCCAAGGGGTAGATGCCCATCCCCCTGGCACATTGGGACTCCCGGCAATGGCCATCCTTCCAGGTGGCCTTTGCTGTGGCTGGGTGGCGCCTGTGGGGAGGGCCCTCAGTTGGAGTGGGTGGCATCACAAGTGATGAAGCATAGTCCATCATCTCTTGCTGGTGGTGAACCTCCAGTAGTCTCTAAGCATTCATGAGCTCAATTCAATGCACAGAAGTACGACTCCAAATTGTACCCCTGCCTGGCCACACCATGGGAGGAATGTCAGGCTAAGCATGGCAGCGGATCTTATTTTCCCCGGTACCTTGTATGTTCGAGAGCTGATGGGGAATCTTTAATGACAATTAACCCTTTGTTTTTTGTTGAACATTTAGAGGACAAGTTTGGGGAGGTGGAGGGCTTGTCCAAAATGAGATTTGGGCCAGTCTTGATCAAAATAGCATCCTCTGCCCATTCACAGATGTTAATCGCTTGTAACAAGCTGGGGAATGTGCCTGTAACCATCATGCCCCATAAGAGCTTAAATGTGGTCCAGGGTATCATATTTAATAGGGACCTTCTTTTGCAGTCTGACGATGAGCTGCATGCCAGTTTAGAGCGGTGAGGTGTACATTTTGTCCGACAGGTCCACTGGCGTCCGGGGGATAATCAGGTTGCCACCGGTGCCTTAATCTTGCCCCTTGAGGGTGATACATTGCCTGAGAAGGTCAAGGTGATGGTCTACCGCTGTGATGTAAAGCCCTATATTACTCCCCCGATGCGATGCTTTAAGTGCTGAAGTTCTGCCATATGTCTTCCCACTGTACTTCCAGCATCACATGTCGGGAATTGGACGCCCATCACTTCCCAATACTGGATGTGCCCCACCTTCCATCTGTGTCAATTGCAGAGAGCACCATTCGTCTTGCTCACCAGACTGCAGGACCGACTGACGTACACTGAGGCTAAGAGAAAATTTGAACGCCTGCATCCTGTATGTATGACATCATCTTATGCCGCCGCTACAACAGTTCTGGTACCATCAGCTCTGCCAATCCCAGTCACCTACTTCAGGAGCAACACCCCCCCCCCCCCCCCCCTCCCTACCAACCATCGGGGACATCTGTCCCCACATCTAACCCGGAGAAGCGTAAGTCTTCTTCGGCTTCTCTCGCTAGGAATGGGTCTCATAGGTCACTCCCTTCCTAGGTTTCTGCTTGTGGGAAAGATGATACCCACCATTGTCTGAAGAGCTCAAAAGCAGCTGGTCATAGGGCTTCACGCTCATCCTCAGTCCCGGAGACTGAGCCAGTGAAGTCCTCCCAGCCAGGGAAACCCAAGGAGCAGCTAGAGAAATCCAAAAAGAAGACCCCTAAAACCAAGGAAATTCTTGAACCCACACCACCACTACCTACAAGCTCTGTGTCTGAAGATGGGGTGGAGATACTGGTGTCCACTGAGGACCTAGATCTCGCCAGACCCTCAGACACAACGGATATAGACTGCTCAGCAAAAAGTCAGTGGCAGCAGGTGACTCTGAGGTGTAAACTGCCTCATTGAATGTTCCATGCCTTCCCAGTCTCATGATGACGTCATCCTCCAGTGGAATTGCGGCAGTTTTTTCCACCATCGCAGGACTGCTACGGTCGCAGGTTCGAATCCTGCCTCGGGCATGGGTGTGTGTGATGTCCTTAGGTTAGTTAGGTTTAGGTAGTTCTAAGTTCTAGAGGACTTATGACCTAAGATGTTGAGTCCCATAGTGCTCAGAGCCATTTTTTTTCCCACCGTCTGGCTGAGCTACGGCAACTGTTAAGCTTTACACCTGCTATCTGCATTGCCCTCCAGGAAACCTGGTTCCTTGCAATGCAGACGCCTGCCCTCCATGGATATAAGGGATATTACAGGAACCGTAGTGACTATAATTGAGTGTCAGGTGGAGTTCGCGTTTATGTCCTAAACTCAGTCTGTAGTGACACTGTGCCCCTTCAAACCGCTCTTGAAGCTGTAGCTGTCAGAATAACGACGACGCAGGAAATAACTGTCTGCAATGTATATCTTCCTCCAGATGGTGCAGTACCCCTGAATGTATTAGCTGCACTGATTGATCAACTCCCTAAACCTTTCCTTTTTTCCCATAACCCCTTGTGGGGTGGCACCATGCTTACTGGATGAGGCAGAGATATCGGAACTTAACTATCTCAGTTTGACCTCTGCCTCTTAAATACTGGGGCCACCGTACATTTCAGTGTGGCTCATGGTAGTTACTCGGCCATTGATTTATCAATTTGCAGCACAGGACTTCTCCTATCTATCCACTGGAGAGCGCATGATGACCTGTGTGGTAGTGACCACTTCCCCATCTTTCTGTCCCTGCCCCGCATCAGGCCCCCGGTAGCCTGCCCAGATGGGCTTTAAACAAGGTAGACTGGGAAACTTTCACCTCTGCTATTGCCTTTGAACCTGCCTCACACAGTAACATAACATAGATGTCACGGTTGAGCAAGTGACTACCACAATTGTTTCTGCAGCAGAAAACGTGATCCCTCGCTCTTTAGGGTGTCTCTGGCATAAGGCAGTTCCTTGGTGGTCACTGGAAGTCGCTGAAGCTATTAAGGAGCGTTGGCGAGCTCTACAGTGGCATAAGTGGCACTCTTCCCTGGAGCACCTCAAAGCCTTTAAACGGCTCCATGCCCGCATTCGCCAACTTATCAAATGACGGAAGCAGGAGTGTTGGGAGAGAGAGTCTCAATCATTTGTTGCCATAAGTCACCTTCCCAAGTTGGGCAAAGGTCAAGCATCTTTTCAGGTACCAGACCCCAACAGGTGTTCCCAGTGTTACCATAAATGGCGTGTTAACTACCGAGGCAAACGCGATTGCCGAGCTCTTTGCCGAGCACGCGCGCGCGCGCTATCTATTTTTGACAAAGGCCTGGTTGGCCGAAAGCTTATTTCATGACAGTCCTTTCATTGAGCCTATCTGTGACTCAGCATCTCTGCTGTATGGTAAGGAGCAACTATCCTTTTCGTAATATTGTTATACCGCAGAATATTATCGCGTAAGACATCAGTGAATGAATGAAAATATGCATAACATGTTAACTTACTGACTTCTATATACCCATAGCTGGCAATTATTTTAATGGCATAAGTATATGAACCTAAATGTTGTAGCAAGTGTACTTTATGACTTTTCCAGTTTAAGTTTTCATCAATATTACATTAAATTTATCATTTTCCATGGATCCCTTGGAGAGGAGTCTCTGGGATGTGGGAAGAGTCAAAGTTTTTTTTACTCAGATGCATGGATATTGTACAATTCTAATGCAGACAGAATTATGAGCTATAATAATCCATGTGAAGATATTCATTGATGGAGTAGAAGGAGTTGGCCAACAGGAAGTTCTTTAATTCACTCTGAAACCAGTCTTTATCACTTACAAGACCTTTGATATGCTCTGATATGTTATTAAATATATGAGTATCTATGCATTTGGTTCCTTTTTGTACTAATGTTAAGCTTTTATAGTCCTTATACAGATTGTTTTTGATTCTGGTATTATAATCATGTTTTGTACTATTTTGTGTAAAAAGAGAGATGTTGGAAATGACAAAAGACATCAGTGAGTGTATGTACAAGAAGTAATAGAATAGCAAGTTTCTTAAAGAAGTCTCAGCATGGTGATCTAGGACTGACACCAGATATAATTCTAATGACTCATTCCTGAATTTTGAAAATGTTCTCTTTGTGAAAGGAGATTCCCCAGATGATGATTCCAAAACTCAGTAGTGAATGGAAGTAGGCCGAATAAACTAACTTCTTCATTTTTAAATCACCTACTTCTGCTGTCATGCTTACTGCAAATGTAGCTGAACTAAGGCGTTTCGTTACGTCTAGAGTGTGAGTTTTCCAATTTAGGTAGTGGCCAGTTTACAACCCTAAAAATTTGACGCTGTCTGCAGCTTTAATTTTATTGTTTAAATACATTATACTCCTAGGATCAGGTATTCTTTGTGCAGTACTAGACTGTATTTACTGGGTCTTGTCAAAATTCAGTGCCAATCCATTTGCTGTGAACCATCCATTGATACTTAGAAATATTTCATTAGCTGATTGCTCAGTGAGATCATGGGTACTGTTTTTTATACCAATACTTGTAACATTTGCAAATAAGACAAAATTTGCATTTTGTGACACTGCATATGGAAGGTCATTAATATATAATAGGAACAACAAGGGATCTAAAATAGTCCTGGGGCAACTCTTGTCTGATGATTTCATAGTTTGAATGACTATTGTTATGTGGTAAGCCTGATACAGACATACACTGTTTCCTATTAAAAAGATAGGATGAGAACCATGAGCCTGCAAATCCTGTTATCCCATAATATTTTAACTTCTGTATAAGGATATCATGATCAACACATTCGAAAACTTTAGCCAGATCACACAATATTCCAAGTGGTAATAACTTTTGATTTATTGATTGTAATATATCATCTGTAAAAGTGATTATAGCTTGATCAGTTGACAATCCTTTCCGAAATCCAAACTGATTGTGAATGAGAACATTTTCTGTAATAAGTGTTTATAAAGTCTATTGTACACAAACCTTTCAAACACTTTTGAAAATATTGCGAATAATGAAATGGAGCGAAAGTTTTCCACCAATGATTTGTCTCCTTTTTTTTGTAATGGTTTGACAATAGCATATTTAAGCCTCTCTGGAAAAGTACCACTGTGGAGGGATTCATTACGTAAGTAACTCAGTATGTCACAAAGTTCTGAGGAGCAACATTTAATTATGGTGGTGCTGATTTCATCATAACCACTGGAACATTTATTTTTAAGAGAGCTAAAAATATTAGAAATCTCTTTCGCTGAGGTACGATATAGTTGAATTTTGTCAAACTTCTGCAGAAATGCATTTTTTAAATATTTTAAGGTGTCTTCTGAGGAACTATGCAAACATAAGTTGTCTGCTACTGAAAGGAAAAAGTTGTTGAAAGTGTCTGCAATTTTGGAAGTATCTCTAATCAACTCATTATTTACATTTAACATAATTTCCTCATTTGCCTGATTGGTTTTTCCTGTTTCACTTTTTACTATGTTCCATATAGTTTTTAACTTGTTATTAGAGGCATTTATTTTTTCTTGAAAATAAATACATTTTGAGATTCTGATTACTTTGTTTAGAATTTTACAATATAATTTGTAATGTGATTTAGCTCTGTAGTCATCATTTTCCCTTGACATTAAGTGCAGTCTTCTTTTTGTTTTGCAAGATACTTTTATTTCATTTGTAATCCAAGGTTTTGAAACATTTAATCTATTTGCTTTGATTACTTTCTTAGGGCAGCGGTTCTCAATGTGACCTATGACTATATTAGAGGAACAGTTATATTTTTCATTTATCCCGGTGAATTGTATACATATTTCCAGTCTGTATTCCTCAAACAGTTTTTTATACTCCTGTTTCATTAATTATTCATATAGTTTCCCACTTCCTGTTGTTAGTTGAATCAGACCCCACTATATTAAATGTAAGCAACTGGGTATCGTGATCTGAAAGACCATTAAATATTGGATTTATACTATGATTTGCTAGTGTGGTAGTATCTATGAAAATGTTATTGGCAGTAGTGATGCTGGTACCCATAACACTGGTTGGAAACTGTACTAAGGGAATGAGATTACAAGAAGTGTTAAGAGACTATAATATGGATCATGAGTGACTATGCTCCGGAAAATTTAAATAAAAATCTCCACTTAGTATGAGTTCATTATTTTTAGAAGTTAAGAAATTTAATACTGCATCAAGCTGTTTAGTGAATAGCTGGAAATTACCAATTGGAGCCCTGTATATTATGACTATAATTATTTTTCTTTTGTGTGTTTCTACTTGTGTGGCACACACTTCAAAATGCATACCTAATGTCTTATAACATACTTTCTGCACTGTTTATTATTTCTTGATGGTATGCTCGGACAATACATAATCAGATATTTTTAACATTACAAAACTGGATTAGCTGTGTTTTTACAAAGTATAATTCTAACCCATTTGTGCAAAACTAGTCAGTAACTTTCATCAAAACCTTATGTACTATTTTATCTGTTGCTGCTTCTTCATTCAGTTTCACAACAATGCTTGATCATCTGCAAACAGGACTAAATTATGCCTCCTGATTCAAATAAAATGGTAGATAATTAATATGAAGCAATAGCCAAATTCTCTTAATGTCCTAGTTTTGTAATCTTAGTTTTACTTGTCGTTTCTACACTCTGTTGTTACTTTAATCTGCCTATGTAGACCTTGCAAGGGCTTTCTTACGGATCATGACCTACATATCTTTCAACATGTTCTTTCTCGACACTTGTCATTTGGTACTGCAAAAAGAATCACGAATTCCAAAAGGTAAAGATTAATTTATTGCCATGTGTGTTTATTAAGCAGTTCTTTGTTATCATGACAGTTGTCTCCGTGGTCATTTATGGTATTTGCTTTTCCATCAGTAGTTTTTCATTGAAATTTTGGAGTGTTCTTGGTAGCATGTCTCCCATTCACCCAATATTTTTTGAGTTTGTATGTTGTCTTTTTAAAACAAACGGAAAGTACTACTCACCCTAATGTTTATATTTTATTTTTTCCTGTTACTTTACTATGGACTTTCACTTGTTAATTTTGAAATTACTTTTATGATATTCTTTAATGATCACCGGCTATTGTATAATTTCCACATAGTTGCTAATTGCTTCTGTGTCAGATGTAACGAAAACTGTTTCAGTGCAAGGGTATATGACAACTGACCATTTTGATAATTATTTAATTTGTTCTGCAGGTTATGATATATATATATAGGCTAATGCAGTCTTTTGCAACTGTAATAATAGTTATTAAGACCAAACATGTTAACTTTATTTTGGAGTATCTTCAGTGGTCACTGTGACTTGTGATGATTGGTGGCTTCCCTCATTGATGAAATAATCGTTACTTATTGTGACCATTTGTGCACTTGCAGCAATAGGTATTATTGCAAGTTTTTGCATTTTGATCTCCTCTGTTTGTTAAGATACGTGCAAGAATTCACAAAAAATATATATGCTGCATGTGCATGAATAGTCACAGTGCATATCCATTGTATTGTCTGTGTGTAAAGCCATTGATTATAAGCTGCAGTGACCACTGAAGATGCCTTAAAACATAGCAAAATGCATTTGGTCTTCAAATACTGTTATTACAGTCGAAAAAGACTGTATTGAACCTATAAATAACTTATATTGCTGTTACTGCAGAAAAAGGGGTCATACATCAAAGAAGACAACAAGTGTATTAATTTGTTTTGTTGAGCAGTTGTTTAAAGCAAATTTAATGAATTAAATTTTATTTTTATTTTCTGTTTGTCAAAATTTACATATTTTTTGGATCTAAGCTGAAGCTGTAACAATTGAGTTCTAATTCCTTTGTAAATTTTTCAGGTGTTTTTGTCATGTTATTGATATTATATGGATTCTCTGCGATTCCATTCACATATGTTTGTAGTTATCTGCGAGGAACAGTGTCGAGTGCATTTAACCTGATAGTGACTACCAATCTTATTGTGGGTAGGTACACTGTGAACATTACTTCATATGTGTATATAATGTAATTTTGTGACGCGCTTGTATCTTTTTTGACACACTAATTTATAATTTTATAATATATTTCAGGTCTAATAGGATGTGCTGTAGTGTATCTCATGTCACTGAGTCCAAATTTTGATACTGAAAGAAAAATCATTGATACAGTGCTTCACATGATACCACACTACACATTGTCAAGCAGCATGAAGAAATATGCCACAATAACAGCAATGAGGATTAACTGTGTGGTCACTAAACAACCAGGCTGCGATGAAGGTAAAGATGACAATGACTTAATCGTAAATAAAATTCATTGTAGAATTTTTTATGTTTCGGAGAATGGTTTTATATATTGATTTGTTGATCGTTACCTGGCAAATCAGTTTCAAACAAGTTTAAATCGAGTACACACAGGATTTTTGTTCCTGCATGTTTACAGTTAGAACTGCCCCTGTGTTTGTAGTATGTTTGGGACGGGTCCTTAGGAGGGGGAGAACTGGCCAGTCAGTTACTGGCTTGTCAGTGGTGCTCACCATGTCTGAGGTTGACTGCACAATTCATGGACTTAACGTTGTCAAGGACCATGTGTTTGCCTGGAAGGATGAGAATGAGTGAAAATCAGGATAGGAATCACCATCCTTGGACCGGCATTGCAGACAAAAAGATTTGCATGAAGACATTCTTGAAGATGATCAATAGGTTAGTATAGACAAAATTGCAGAACAGGTTGGGGTAAGTTATGGGAGCTCTCAAGCAATCAACATAGATGATCTCAAGTTCCATAAAGTATTTGTCAGGTGGGTCCCTAGTGTTTTTTACGGCAGATTAGAAGTGGAGACATTTAAAGGTCTCTCGGAGGCTTACAGCAAGGTTTGTGAAAGAAGGTGATGCATTTTTGAGCCTGATCACCATCTACAATGAAACTAGGGCCACCACTACACTTCCAAGTTGAAACAAGCCAGTATGGAGTGATAGAGGAAAGAGAAGATATCTCCAGTGAAAGTCAGCACTCGACTGTAGGTCGCAAGGTTCTTTCAACAATTTTCTTTGGCCGTGAGACACTGTGCTCATAGATTTTTTTGTGTGAGCAGTGGGCAATCAATGCTGCTTACTGCTGTGAGCAGGTTAACATGATGAAGGGTGCATCTCCAAAACAGCTCCAGGCCCATACTGCAATTCTGATGATCTCAAAACTTGAAGAAATGTGCTGGACTAAACTTGATCATCCTTTTATTTAATTAATTAATTAATTCATTCATTTATTTCATCTTCAAGCATTTAGCGGGCTATTGATTTTAATAGTTTGTACAAATTGAATAATGTATAATGGTACAGGTAATAATAAAGAAAACAGTTAAATCATGTAAATTTGCATCCAAACGCACAATGAGTATAAGTTTAAATTTGAGATTTTCCATTGCACAATCAAAATATTCATCTATAGCATTGAAACCTTTCCTTTTAAGGCAATTTTTTAGAACGTTTCTAAAGGTTTTTAATTAGGTAATGTGTATTTCTGACGGCAGTGCACTGAACAGTTTTACTCCAAGGTGTGTATAGCTGTTTTCAGTCTTGTGTAATCTTTTAAGGGGTTAGTCAGTCTTTTCTTTGTGACATGTATTGTGACAATGAAATGATTGCATTAATCTGTAGTTCTCTTGGTTTTCTTTTGTGTAGAGTAGGCAATTAAGTATGAGTAATGATGGGACTGTCATGACACTCACTTATTGAAAAGTTGCTTACAAGGTACATTCTTTTTGAATATACCAGCTAAACATGTGATAAAATTTTTCTTCCACATGAAAACTCATTGTGCCCCAGTGGAACTGCCCCAAAGCTGTATGCAGTACATTGTGTGTCTATGAAAAACTGTGTAATAAGCACTGAGCGTCATTTTTTTCACTCACGGATGCTCTAGGTTTGTGTGATAGATAGATGACTCTCGATAATTTAGTGCATATAGAATCTGTGTGGGGGTTCCAAGTTAATATGGAATCCAAATTTAACTGACACACTGTTATTGTTGATATTTCACAAATTAAAAAATTACATATTTGGTTTTATTTTGGTTTACAGTTAATTCATAGTCTTTAAAACTTGTTGCTAGAAATTCTTAGGTTGTCTCTGGTTTGTCCCTTTAGATACTCTGTGTCATTTCCAGTTGTAACAAAAGTGGTATTATCAGCGTACAGAACTGATCTACATGGCATGGTATTAGGTAGGCTATTAATATAGATTATAAACAATAAGGGTCCCACTACGGAACCTTGAGGCATGCCTCTTGAAACATCTAGGAATCCAGAGCTCACACCATTAAGTGTACCTTCCGTTTCCTATTGTCAAGATATGATTCTATAAGTGTGAGTTATGTATCTTGAATGCTATAGTGCCTCAGTTTATCTATTAGAATCTGATGACACACAATCAGATGCTTTGCTTAGGTCAATCAGTAGGGCATCAACAGATGATTTTGCTTCAGAGGCGCTGAGTATTGTTGAAACAACATTCTCAACAGCTTTCAGTGTAGACGACTTTTCCTAGAAGCCATACTGAGTGTTTTTCAATGTTCCATTGCAGGTGAAATGTTTGTAAATTTGTTGGTACATGCAGTGTTCAACAATTTTTGAAAGTATTGGTACAAGAGAAATAGGATGATAGTTGTCAACACATGACTTGTCCCCTTTTTTATCTACAGAGACAACTACTGTTATCTTTAAACATTCTGGAAAACAATAACTCATAAAAATCCAATTTATTAGTACACAGAGTGATCGTAGTATAATATCTGCTATCTTTTTAATAACAGAATTTGATAGACCATACAAGTCTTCAGATTTCGCATTGATGAATTTTACTATAGCTACTGCAATATCAGTAACAGCAACTTGTGCCCACTTGAATGAGGATTTTGTGGGTTTGTTGTGTGATATCAATAACTTCGTATTTCCTAAATGTTTATTAACACCTAATTTTAAGTTGACATTTTGTTGAGCTGGGTATCCTTCACTACCAGAATTAATAAAGAAGTTTTTCATAACATTGGGTGTGATACTGGTAGTGTCACAAGTGGCTCTATTAGTACTACCCAACTGTGCTTTGATGATTCTCCAAGGAGCCTTACATTTGTTTTCTGATTGCTAAATATAATTATCATTTCCTATTTCTTTCTGTTGTTTAATTTATGATCTGTACCTTTTCCTTAGTCGAAGGTACTGAAGTCTATCTTCTTCACTGTTCTTTGATATATTATAAAGATTGATGACCTGTGCTCCCAATTTTTTGAGGTCAGGTGTAAACCATTGATGTAAACTTCTACAATTAATTTTGCTTGGTTTTGCCTTGCATCATTTTAATTCTTCAGGACAGCACTTATTAAAGATATTGGAAAAAGGATTAACAAAGTTATCAAAAGCTTTAACAACATTTGTAAAGTGAAACAGGAAGTTGGAACATTCTGTCATACACAGTTATGATATGAGAGCATTGATATAAGAATCATTAACAATTCTGATGTACTTGGGTTGTTCTCATTGCTCTGTGGGATTTTTTGTCAGCAATTTTAACCATATCCCCTTCATTATTTGATAGATACTTGGTATTAAAAAGCTCTATTTCGTACATATTTCTTTCTACATATGTTATTGTCCGGACATGATAGATACCGTGTTGTGTTGTTATTGTGCAAAACATATTGTGGGACCTGAGGGCATTATGCATGTGTAAGTGCTTTGTTGTTGTCCCTCAGTGTCACTGTTAATAACTCCAAAGATTAAAATTTTATATTCGGTGTATTTCTGCAATCGGGAGATTGTTCTACCTAGTACTTCCGTGAAGACATCGATATTGCTGTCAAGGGTACAGTATGCAGACACTACAATTAGTTTGGGATCTGGCAGTAGTATAGAAGCTGCTTCAAATATACTTCCAATGCAGAAATTACTGATTTCAGGATTAGCGCATTTTGCCGAAAGATCATAGCTGACACACATCAGAGTACCCCCCAGTTGTTCTGACTTGTCCAAAAACTTTATACTAAACAGTAGCCCTTTGGCTCACACAAATATACTTGATTCTCACTTAGCCACTGTTCAGTAAGATATATAAGAGCATTTTTACTTTCTCATAGTAGGAGGAACAGTAAGATCACCTGCTTTATTTTTTAAAGCTGTGATGTTGACATGCAAAAATACCACAGAGTTGTTATAAGATAGGAGAAGGTCTGTCCTGTCTGAATGTAATTAACTTTATACTTTGTCAACACAGTCAGTCTCCTTACTTAAACTAAAAAAGGATTGTGGTGAGATTGTTGATCCCATCCTAATGTTGTTTCCTGTGCAGTTAGTACATGAGGCTCTTTTACTATTGTACAATGCACTTTTCTGCATACTAGAAGTAGTGTTCTTTTGTCTTTGCATGTCTTCATTACTAAGCCATGTGGCAACATTACTGACATTGGCATCATTTCAGCTTAACTTAAGGTCAGCACATTTTTGTTGACCACATTCATGGTTGATTTCGTATATGTCTGTTTCTTGGAATGAGTCAAACTATCACATGGAAATTTTGTTGTGTTCAGTTCTCTTCTTGCTTCACAACAGTTGCCCACTAAATATGCACTACTTACAAACCTTTTTTTTGTTTTCCACTTTCTTGCTGTTTCCATTGCATATTTTAAAGGTGTTACTGTCCTTACCATTTCCTAACAATTTGAGAGCACTTCATTCACTTGTTGACTTTTTATGGTTCATTTCAGTTAGTGCTTCATAGCAGTTGTTGTTCAAGAAATTCATGCTGTTTTCACACTTGTTTTGGTTTTCCACTTTCTGAGGACATAGCATTTTCTTGATTTAATTTCATCATGTTTTGCTTCAACATTAGCTCACTATTTTCATATGCATGTTTATTTACATCCATTACAGCGCACTGATCACAAGTTGCAAACTAGACATACTTTTGTTTAGGTCTGATGTTTCACCTTTACATTCTACACATGCTTCCTTTTTACCAGCAAAATTTACTCTTTATTGAGGAGGAGCAGCACTATAATACAGGGTGTAGCAAAAAGAATAATCCAGTTTGGCATGTCTATATTTCTGAAACTAGGCTAATAAAAATAAACAGTGAATTTCATTTTTTGATGAATGGGAAACTCAAAATGTTCTTTTTTTCTTTCATATCCTTTTCATGGGTGTTCAGTATGCCCCCCCCCCCCTTGAAATGCACGGCATATGTCAATGCAATACTCAAATTTTTCCCACACTGCAGCGAGCATGTCTTGAGTTACAGCTTCCACAGTGTTATGTGATGTCTCAGTTCATTCATTGTTGTTGGTAACGGAGGCACATAAACAGTGTCTTTTATAAACTCCCATAAGAAATAATCACGTAGTGTCAGGTCCAGTGACCTTGGAGGCCAATAATGTAAGGCTGAAACATTTGGTCCAGTGTGACAGATCCATCGTTCAGTAATCCTTTGATTAAAAAATCCTCACACTTCCAGATGCCAGTGTGGAGGTGCCCCATCCTGTTGGTAAATAAAGTCGTTTGAAGCAGCCTCCAACTGTGAGAAAAGAAAGTTCTCAAGCATGTCGAGATATGTGCTTCCTGTAACACTGTTCTCAGCAAAGAAAAATGGACCCTACACCTTTTCATGTGAAACTGCACAAAACACATTATATTTTGGAGAGTTGCTCTCATGTTGTAAACTTCATCATATTGTTCCATACCACATATTCTCACATTATGATGGTTCACCCTTCCATTTAAATGGGATGTTGCCTCATCATGAAACACTAAGTGTAAAAGGAAACTGTCATCCTCCATCTTGCCAAGAATGAAATTACAGAACTTCACATGATGTTGTTTGTCACCTTCATGAAGAGCTTGCAGTAGCTGAATTTTGTATGGTTTCATGTGTAAATGTCAACGTGAAACATGACAGACCGACCTTGGGGGCCTGTTGAGCTGTCAAGCTGCATGGGGAACGGATTTCTGTGGACTCCTTGTGAAACCATGGCAGTTGCGTTGGTAGTCTGTGTCACACACTCGGAGACAGCCCGGAGATTTGCCTTTACACAAACAACCTGTTCCTTGGAAATGTGCATGCCATTGTCTAATGCTCTGTACTGTAGGAGGATCCACACCATACCTAGTATGAAAGTCATGCTGAACAGTTATTACTGACTGCTCTGCGTAAAATGTTGAACAGACAATGCTTTCTGTTGTCCTGACACTATTTTTACTAGAACTGAAGTGGATACATATTGCTGCTACCTAGTGGGAACCACGTAAAACTCGAGAGTTTGCTCTTTCAAAGAGTACATTGTTCACACACACATCTCAAATAACATAATAGTTATGATTTTTTGAAATTGAATGATTCTTTTTGATAAAGTCTGTATTTCACACTGTCTGCCATCTTTGCCATTCTCCCTATAGCCCAGACCTATTGCACTGTGATTTTAATTTGTTTGGACTGCTGAAAGAAGTTCTAGCGGTGCAATGATTTGAAGATGATGAGGGCATGGAGGGATTCTTGTTCAGTTGACAACCAGCTTTGTTTTACAATACTGCGATAAAAAAGCCTTCCTCCTTGCTGGAATTTTTTTTTATAAATCCAGAAACTCTATAGAAAATATATTACAGTTTCTTTTTATTTATCAATAAATAATTTCAAAAATAGTTAAAGTCCCATTTCTGTTTGATTTACCCTCATAATTAAGAATTAAAAACATTGACTGTGAATAATCTATTGCATTTTAGTTGCCAACTAACTTTTACTTATGAGTCCATTATCAAACAACAACTATCACTATCAAAGACAGAATCATACAAAAATTTAAAGAATAAACAACAAAAAAGCCATCATTTTAACTATGACAACAGCATATTACTACAGAATAAGAATGATTACCGATCAACTTATTGATTTCCCCTCTGTTATGACATGTTTTCAGGTTTGCATGATATTATTTCATGACTAAATTAAAAACAGTCTTGCAAAATTATAATAATTGATTATGAGGCCAGTTTGATAATTAACACAGATCAGTAGTCCCCTAACTGTATGGTCGTCCTAACACCCAAAATAAAGGCTTTTCTTTCTACTCTGTTTGTTTTCTTTTAGTCACATCCCACAAACTTGCAAGAAGACTAGATCCTGTCATTAAAATGAAATTCAAACCTGACCATGAAATGTTAAGTCATTTGACACAATGAATCATGGAGACCTCACCTATTTCACATCAAACTTAGTGTGAATATTTAGATGTGAGCAGATTGTTTTCCAAGTTATCCACAGGTGAACATGTAACTATCCTGACAATAATAAATTTTCAGAATCAATATTAAGTGGGTGACATTTGGCCAGCCAAGTAGGTGTGCTTACCACAAAATTATTCATATTTGAGATGAGACTATTAATTAGTATTGTGACCTGATATTATTCCTAGTCTATGCCAACTTTGGACTGAAATTTTCATGAGTGATTTTGGGATCCACTTCTTAAATACATAATGTTCAACTGCAGATTTTAAGTTGTGGGGAGGATGCATGACTATTAATAATTTTTGCTGTAGTAATTAATAATATAACTCTAAGATGATATTTCTATGAACAGCTACATATTCTTAGGATAAGTGACAAGTAGTATCCAGCTCAAATTACCAGTTGTCCTGCATGAATTAATCCCCTGAGTAATAGTATTTCAGTATCAGTGCCTCATATAACTTTCTTTTCAGTGAACCTAACTTCATTGGCATTAATTTGTTCCCTATTATTTTATTAATTTTATTATAAGTTTTCATTTCTATGTATCCAGGAGCTTGGGCATACAGTCTCAGGGTGCAAAACACAATTTTTCCCCCCCTCCTCAGGTCATGTGTGAACAAAATGTTTTCCCGCAAATACACTCCTGGAAATGGAAAAAAGAACGCATTGACACCGGTGTGTCAGACCCACCATACTTGCTCCGGACACTGCGAGAGGGCTGTACAAGCAATGATCACACGCACGGCACAGCGGACACACCAGGAACCGTGGTGTTGGCCGTCGAATGGCGCTAGCTGTGCAGCATTTGTGCACCGCCGCCGTCAGTGTCAGCCAGTTTGCCGTGGCATACGGAGCTCCATTGCAGTCTTTAACACTGGTAGCATGCCGCGACAGCGTGGACGTGAACCGTATGTGCAGTTGAAGGACTTGGAGCGAGGACGTATAGTGGGCATGCGGGAGGCCGGGTGGACGTACTGCCGAATTGCTCAACACGTGGGGCGTGAGGTCTCCACAGTACATCGATGTTGTCGCCAGTGGTCGGCGGAAGGTGCACGTGCCCGTCAACCTGGGACCGGACCGCAGCGACGCACGGATGCACGCCAAGACTGTAGGATCCTACGCAGTGCCGTAGGGGACCGCACCGCCACTTCCCAGCAAATTAGGGACACTGTTGCTCCTGGGGTATCGGCGAGGACCATTCGCAACCGTCTCAATGAAGCTGGGCTACGGTCCCGCACACCGTTAGGCCGTCTTCCGCTCACACCCCAACATCGTGCAGCCCGCCTCCAGTGGTGTCGCGACAGGCATGAATGGAGGGACGAATGGAGACGTGTCGTCTTCAGCGATGAGAGTCACTTCTGCCTTGGTGCCAATGATGGTCGTATGCGTGTTTGGCGCCGTGCAGGTGAGCGCCACAATCAGGACTGCACACGACCGAGGCACACAGGGCCAACACCCGGCATCATGGTGTGGGGAGCGATCTCCTACACTGGCCGTACACCACTGGTGATCGTCGAGGGGACACTGAATAGTGCACGGTACATCCAAACCGTCATCGAACCCATCGTTCTACCATTCCTAGACCGGCAAGGGAACTTGCTGTTCCAACAGGACAATGCACATCCGCATGTATCCCGTGCCACCCAACGTGCTCTAGAAGGTGTAAGTCAACTACCCTGGCCAGCAAGATCTCCGGATCTGTCCCCCATTGAGCATGTTTGGGACTGGATGAAGCGTCGTCTCACGCGGTCTGCACGTCCAGCACAAACGCTGGTCCAACTGAGGCGCCAGGTGGAAATGGCATGGCAAGCCGTTCCACAGGACTACATCCAGCATCTCTACGATCGTCTCCATGGGAGAATAGCAGCCTGCATTGCTGCGAAAGGTGGATATACACTGTACTAGTGCCGACATTGTGCATGCCCTGTTGCCTGTGTCTATGTGCCTGTGGTTCTGTCAGTGTGATCATGTGATGTATCTGACCCCAGGAATGTGTCAATAAAGTTTCCCCTTCCTGGGACAATGAATTCACGGTGTTCTTATTTCAATTTCCAGGAGTGTAGTTGCTGTGTGGAATACAAAATGAAACAATTGAGGAGCATTTTTTTCAAAACTCAGTAAATGCTCATTTGTTCAAAATGTAGATTTTTGTAGTTACAAATCAAGCTTGTAGCCATGCACGTTCTATTGAAATGATTTTGTCAAAAGCTGATATTTGTCATTGTTATAAGGTGTTGAAAACTGAATTTTTGCAAAACTCAATAGTTCCTCTCAGCTAGTTGAGGCAAAAGCTGATAAACACAAACTGCACTTTGCATCTGAGTGACATTAAGGTAGAATAATAATGTAGTTAAAAAAAAGGGGGGGTGGTTTGCACAACAAATGCAAAGTTTGCTGTGTTTATCATTGCCATTGCTCTGCTTTGTATCAACACTACTAGTATTGCAGCAGTGTAGCACTCATCGACTAAGCAGTTCAGCTAGGCTCCATAGCCTCATGCTGTGCTCAGTGTGGATACCTCCATTAGTTCCCCCTTTTGCCATTAGCAGCCAATATTGTGACAATATGTGGGGCATCAAATGCAGTAAACATTGTAGGCCCTTTGCTGCCTTGCACTCAGACGGTCCCTTGCAAGATGCCTTTCAAAATGCTGTTCAGCAAATGGTGGTGTATGAAAAGTCTAAGAAGAAGGTATTGTTATCAGTGTCGGATACTTATAGTGGAAATTCTGTAGAGTAGTGTGTGAGGCAAGGACATCCAGAAACTCCAGCCAAGAAGTAAGGAAAACAGCTGTCTTGGAAAAGTACAACATGATCACCAAGGAAAGATGATGTATATCTTAAAAATTATAAGGCATTTTAACATGCCAGAAGGAGCAGATTAATTTTATAAGAACAGTGTTGAAAATGAGCAATAGATTTCCAATTGAGTATTGTTGTTACTAGTATTTTGTGTTTTATTTCAATAGCATTTGTTGCTACTTTGCATTTCTGCTTATGAAACGTTTATGCAAAAGTATGTTACTAAACTGTTATTGCAATAGGTTATTGTATTTCTTTGCAAAATAGGAAGTTAAGTACACACACACACACACACACACACACACACACACACACACACACAAAATTTTTAACTTCCATCTTTGCATTTAACATCATTTGCAAATATGTGGAAACTTTGTGCCTCCATTCTGGAATAACAATGAAAAGCTTAGAAAAGTCACGCACAATCAAAATACTGCCTGCAAAATCTGTGTAAATGTTAAATTATCTTGTTTGGTTTGATATTTTAAAAATGCACTTCTTCAAAAATTCAGTTTTTTGTTTGTAGCCAGTTTTGGAAAAAAAAAACCTCTCCTCAATTTCATAAATATTTAGGGATGAGACAATTAATATTTTTAGGTTTCTAAATAATGGATAACACGGTTCTTTATGATGTATGGTGCACATGTTCCAAATGATATCTTTCTGCATCTTTAGCAGACACAACATGTCGACAGAGTCATACTCCACCCAGTTGCAGTTGATAATATTTGCATTGCAATGTAAAGCTGTGCAATTTATTTGCTAGGTACTTTGTGTATCTGCCACTCCAAATTTTTATTCAGATTTAATCCTGAGATTTGACTGAGTCAGTTTGTTTTACATCTTGGTTGTTGCGAATAATCATAATCTGCTCACATTTATGCTGATTGGTTTGAGCTTCATCATGTGGGTCTTGGACATGGTTAGATTCAACCCATTTATCTGAAACCAAGTTCCTACGGTAGTAAAGATACTAAATGATTCACGATTGTTCCATGCATCCTGATTTTCAACGAACATAGAAGTGAGACGGCACTGAAGTTTCCAACCACATAGATATATTTTGCTGCTGTAACTACAACCATTATTAATTGCCACTTTGAGCTCATTAAATTCATAATCAAGAAATGTTCTCAGCTGTAATCAGCAAAATACTAAGACAATATAATATGACAAAATGTTGCCCAAAACTATGAAGAAACAAAGAATATAGAATTTATTACAAGAAAGCATTTGATTAATATTTATACATTCAGGTTATGTAGACAATGAAAGAAGCATGAGCTGGAAACAAACAATCAAAAACTTAATTATGTAACTTTATATTGTGTGGTGATAATTACAACTTCATGACAATCTCTTGTGTGTTATGCCACCAACGCCACTTGGTTTCATCTAGTGTTGTAAATGACAGATTGCTTCTGAATTATACTTAAGAAACTACTTGTAGAAATATGTATGATGTGTTTGAAAATGTTTTCCTTTGTGTTTTGTGTTTCAGATATGTCTTATTTTGCAACAGTGCTACCCAAAGAATTCACCTTGACAGAGGATATAATGTTTTTTGGAATTGATGGCGTGGTCTTCTTTTTCATCTTGCTGCTGATAGAATATGGTTTGACTAAGAAAATATATGCATTAATTGAAAAACTTGTCTTTAGAGGGACGATAGTAAAAGGGTCTTTAGATGATGATGTGAAAGAAGAAGAACTTAGAGTAAAAATGCAGTTGCAAGGTAAAGTAATACTTACTCTGATAATTCATTAATTCAGTTATCCATCCATCATACATCCATGTATACATCTTGTTCTGTAGATTCCATGGTACATTCCATGAATGTCTGGAATGTGTAAGGAAATCAAGGGTGTATATTTTATTTAAGGCCATTAAGTAATATGACCAAATTTTTTGAATGATTATAGTATTGTAGTGCTAATTTTAATTATATTAGAACCTAATACAAAAATTCCTGTGGAAATATTCTTCAGTGAAGTAGAAAGAATTGTCATACTATGTTTTATTATTCAGACTTGAACTCCACTTTAACTTCCACAAGACATTCAGTATGCTCCGACAGGTTGCTGAATACACATGCACCAGTATAGTTCTCTCAGGTCAGTTATAATTTTAAACCCTTGAAGTCTTGTTTCAACACACACCTTCTTTTGTCATGCAGTTGATAGAAAAAGCATGAATCTGCTATGTAAGTATTCCAAAATATTTTAACTTTTATATGCTGATGTCACGCTCCACACAATCAAAAGCCTTTGGTGAGCATATTTCCACATACAGTTATTTCTGGTTTGTTGCTCTAAAGAAACAAACTATTGTGTCATCGGTGTAAAACAAAATATGGGACTGTAGATAGAGTGATGCTGAATGAAACCCAGTTCGGCATAAAGAGAGAAATGCCCGAAACCTTCAATGACTACTGTTGCAGAATATTGTTAAATGATCTTTCACAAAACCCGAAGAAATTCTGGTCATATGTGAAGGCTGTTAGTGGCACCATCGTTAGCTCCAGTCTCATGCAAATGAGACAGGAATTGAAATTGAGGGTAGCGGAGCAGAAGCTGAAATGCTAGACTCTGTTTTCTAATGTTCCTTTACAAAGGAAAGCACGGGAGAATCACCCCAATTTAATCCCTGTACCAGTAAAAAGATGAATGAAATAAGTATTAGTGTCTGTGGTGTTGAGAAACTGCTGAAATCTTTAAAACTGAACAAAGCTACAGGACCCAGTGGTATCTCTGTCAGATTCTGTATTGAATTTGCAGCTTAGTTAACCCCTCTTTTCACTGTAATCTATTATAGAGCCCTCAAACAACAAATCATGTCCAGTAGTTGGAAGGAAGCACAGGTCACACACAATTGAAAGAATGGTGGTAGAAGTGATCCACAGTATTACTGTCCATTATCATTCGCACCAATTTGTTGTAGAATCTTAGCACATATCCTGAGCTCAAACATAATGGGATACCTCCAACAAAATCATCTCCTCCAAACTGATAAAAATGGATTCCGAAAATATTGATCATGTGAAACCCAATTCTCACTTTTCTGAGATTCTGAAAGCTTTGGATCAAGGTAGTCAGGTAGATGTGTTATTTCCTTATTTCTGAAGTGCATTTCACTCAGTACCACATCTGCACATATTAGAAAAACACGATCATGTGGTGTATCAAACAAAATTTGTGGCTGGGCTGAGGATTTTTTGGTAGGGAGGATGCAGCATGTTATCTTGGATGGTTACTCATCATCAGATGAAGAAGTAGCTTCAGGTGTGCTGCAAGGAAGTGTGTTCGGACATTTTCTGTTCATGTTTAAGATTAATGACCTTGCAGACAATATTAATAATAACCTCAGACTTTTGCAGATGATGCAGTTACCTATAAAATGAAGTAATGTCTGAAAAGAAGCTTCATAAATATTCAGCCAGATATTGATAAGATTTCATGGTGGTGCAAAGATTGACAACTTGCTTTAAATGTTCAGAAATGTAAAGTAAAATTGTGGACTTCATAAAACGAAATAATGTAATGTCGTATGGACTATAACATCAGTGAGTCACAGCTGGAATTGGCAAACTCATACAAATATGTGCATGAAACAATTCGTGAAGACAGAAATGGAATGATCACATAGACTCAGTCATGGGTAAAGAAGGTAGTAGACTTCGCTTCATTGGTAGAAACTGGGGAGGTGCAATCGGTCTACAAAGGAGATTGCTTACAAATCACTTGTGTGGCCCATTCTACAATATTGTTTAAGTGTGTGGGACCCGTACCAAATAGGACTAACAGAGGATGAGAGAGAAGGACAGCATGAATGGTCACAGGTTTGTTTGACCCATGGGAGAGTGTCACAGAGATGTTGAAGAAACTGAACTAGCAGACTCTTGAAGATAGATGTAGACTATCCTGAGTAAGTCTACAAAGAAAGTACCAAGAACTGGCTTTCAATGATGACTATGAATATACTACAAACCCCTACTTATCTTTCACATAGGGACTGCAAGGACAAGATTAGAATAATTGTGGCACACACAGAGGCATTCAGTCAATCATTCCTCCCCTGCTCCATACTTGAATGGGATGGGAAGAAACTGTAAAAAGTGGTACAGAGGAACACACCCTGTGCCATGCACTTCATGATGGTTTGCAGAGTTACATGTAGATTTAGATGTAGATATCATGTATCAAGGTAAATATAGTCTATTCAGTTCAGAGACGCTTTTAAAATGCAAACTATTGGCTACTGAGTATTTTTCTGTTCTAAGTATTTGTGTTGTAAATGGTAATCTTACAAACATTTTGGAAATTATGACAGTGATTGGGTAGTTCTGTACTTCTTTACTGTTTTATCACCATCTTTTTTGTAAAGTTACTTGACTACTGCGTATTTAAGTCTGTTTAAGAAAACACCACTATCAAAAAGAAAAAAAAGATAGCTTGTTATGTATGTAATTTTTTTTCAAAGGCATAGCTTTTCAAATTAGCCTGTGGCTGTATTAGGTTGTATAGTACATCACATCTCTCCTTTACAGCACATTTGCTTGTAGCTTTCCAGTCTACATTTCACAACTTCTTTTAGGAGTCATCAATCCTTTGTGGATTTCTACTTACTATTATTTATGTAGTGCACCATGTTAGCAGATATCAGAGGTTTAATGACGGGGTCTTGGAGACTAGTAGCTAAAGGTTTTACGCTTTGACTTTGCAGTGTGTGTAAAAATGTTGTTAGTAGTAATGCTGTGGGTTCTCATAGCTCTTTTACAAATTATACGAGGTGAAATAGATTATATGAAATTGTAGGAGATTTTGTATAGGTCTATAATGGATATGCTGTAATAATACTGAAATAAAATCTCCACTTAGCATTACCTCATTCTACTTAGAAGTTAAAAAAAAGTTTATAGGGCAAAAATTCTTTCATGAATAGTTCTAGAGAACCTTTGGAAATATGTAATTTATCACCTACTGCTGCCTGTCTGCTTGATTCATGTTTTTAATACCCTGTTAACGTGTTTCTTGGAGCAATAGCTGTGCACATGCTGTTTTCTTGACAATGAACTTAGTAACTTATAATGTAGGTGTTTTTTGGAAAGAGAGTGGGGGGGGGGGGGGGGGGGTGATGTCCTGCTGAGACTTAAGTACAAACTTGTAGCAGCTTAATAGAGAATGGAAAGGAGAAGCCATCACTGAAACAAAGAAGATAATGAAGAGCATAAGTAGTGAAGTGGAGAAAATCACTGTACTCATATGTAATATTCTAAACCCATTGAGGTTCATAAGTGGAAGTACTTGGACATATTACCAGGTCATAATAAGTCCTAGCAGTTTGTGGTAAATGAAACTGGGACATCTCACTCATCGCCACAGAAGTAAGTGCTTCACACTTCAAGGATTGGAATAGGCTGATGGTACGCCATGCTTGTTAGAAAAGACGATTAAAAGGAGGATAAGGCAAGGACAACCTCATGTTAGATTGACTCCTAAAGCTCACCATATCACCATTAACAAAGACAACATACAGGATTCCATCTGTCTAAAATACCATCCCCAAATATTTTAGAGAAAAACATCCAATGTGCTCTTCAATATGCGACCACTAAATTTTGGAAGATTTTACAAAAATGCAGCACAAATGGGGAGCGACAGAAGACCATACAAGCACAAAATCCATCAATTTCATGTCAAACCTCATGTACCCTTCATCTAAATGAACACGTACCAGCATCGTAATACATTACAGGTCAAAATAAAGATGCAGTAATACCCAGTATTGGAAAAACAGTGTGAAAATTTAAAATTGGGTAACTATTCATACAATTAAATTTTTAGGTTCCATTTATTTTACATGTTCAGAAATTATTTCACAAAATGAAACAGTGCTTTATTAGAAATGCTTTCAGTTTTATTTTAAATATTGGCTTTGTGTCATTCTTCTTTTCTGTTGTTTGAAATAAATGTTAATTATGCTCATGTGATTGGACATTTTTCTGAATATGCTTGGTGTGTATTTGATTTCCCTGTGGTACAGTAATTCTTGTTTGTAGTGGTTCGCCTGTTTTCAAGAGGTAGTCCCTATTTAACAAAATAGTTTCGTAAATGAATAAGCCTAGAACATGCAGAAAACCAAGCTTAGCAAAGTGAAATTTCCAGGATTACATCTTTTTAAAGATTATTCTTAGAACTCTTTTTTGCATTCTAAAAATATTTATGTTAAAGAGTTCAGTGCCCTCAGAAAATGATCCCACATAACTTGTAGACCATAACATACCAATGTGAGCTCCTTTGATGAATTATTTATGTGCATGCCATATTTTAAATCATGCTGAACTATCAGACCCAAAAATTTTGTCACACTTAAATTTTCTAGAGGATCACTTTTAATTATATTTGAATAGACATTTGGATAGATGGTGGAAATAAATGAATGTTGAGACATACAAGATTTCCAGTGAATTTCCTTTATTTGAACCGCTCTGAAAGTCTTTCCATAAAACTTTCTGCCATTGGCTGCAGGGTTTCTGGGCTGGATCCAGTGAGCAATGTGCTGGAATCATTGGTAAATGGGATAGTTTTTTGAATACTTACATATTCAACAAATCATCTACCTAAATCAAGAGGAGTAATAGTTCTAGCATTGAGCCCTGAGGTACACCATATTTTATTGTTAATTTGCTGGAATGGAAAGAGTTGTTTCGTGTTTTATTCATAGTGTAAACCCATATGAACATTGCTAACTATGTGCTACACCTCTTACATCTTGTCTTTCTAATTTTTCATGCAGAATTTTATGGTCCAGGATATCGAAAGCTTATAAAAGGTCCAGGAAAATACTTGCAGCTAATTTATGTTGCTCAAGGGAGTGTAAAAATACAGTCTAAGAATCCATAAATTGTTGTTTGTGCAGTCTTAGACTTTTTAAAAGCATGTTGTTGGACGATTAGAGGTGATTTATGTATGTAACTTATGAGTGTGGCACAGAAATTTTCTGGAATTTTTGAGAAGGAATTTAACTCTGACATGGGTTGGTAGTTTGATAGTTTATTAGAAGATCTTTTTTTAGCAGCAGTGAAACTTTTGCTTTTCTCAGAACTTCTGGAAAGACAGTAATATCTAGAGAGAGGCTGAAAATTTTTGCCAATGGTTTTGCTATGCAATGCTAAGAAGTGCTCTTGAATGCTCAAAAATACTCTGAATACTTCATCAGTTTAAAGAGTACTGCAAAGTACCATAATTTGAAATAACAGTTATGTAAAGGATAGATTGCTACACACACACACACACACACACACAGTGAAAGGAAGAGAATTGCTCAACATAAAGTTAGAAACACTAAAAAAAAACCTTATATGAGAAACTAGTGCAGAAATGTTACTATTCAGGAGAATAATTCATAAATGACAACCTGAAAATTTGAGCAGGAGAGAGCAAGTACTTGTGACTGTTAATTTGTAAAAGTTTGTTACTTTGAAGAAAAATTACTAATCAATTAAGTATTTAATTAATTATTCAGTAACATATATTATATTACTGATATTGTAAAGAAAATTGTAAACCAGTTTTTGTGTTGTGACGAGTCTCCTGTACATAGAGTCAATGGCTTTAAATTTTCTGTTACGAGGCAATAAACTTCCATTCCATTCTATTCTGGCTGTTGAGGATGGACTGAAACAGAAACATGTTGGACGGGAGCAACAATTTGGAGTGTGGAATGTGGAGGTATAACACGGTATGGGTGGGAGGAGAGGAAATGGTGCTCCCTGATGGAGCGTGCTGGTTGTAGAGGTGGGGGACAAGGCAGCCAGATACAGCAATGGGAGGCTGCGAGGGAGGGAGGGAAGAGGGAAAAAGGGAGCAGAAATTATTAGGTGGAGGTTTGGGGACAATGGTTTACCACAGGTTGTGGCTGGGATGTAAGGATAACTCCCATGTGGGCAGCTTAAAAAAGTTGGTGGTGGAGGGGAAAATTTAGATGGCCCGGGCTGTGAAGCAGCTGTTGAAATCAAGCATGTTATGTTCAGTTGCATGTTACTCAACAGGGTGGTCCACTTTGCTCTTGACCACAGTTTGCTGGTGACTATTCATCCTCGTGAATAGCTAGTTGGATGTCAATGATTGCAGTGACTACCAACCAGCTGTCCACTGGGACGAATGGCAACTACCAAACTGTGGTCAAGAGAAAAGTGGACAACCCTATTGCACAACATGCAGCTAAACATAACATGCTTAATTTCATTGGCTGCTTCACAACCTGGGCCATCTGGATTCTCCCCTCCACCACCAGCTTTTCTGAACTGTGCAGATGGGAGTTATATTTCAAACACATTCTCCACTCCAGAAATCATCTTGATCTCAACCTGTGGTAACCTGTTATCTCAACACCTTCCACCTGACAGTTTCTGCTTCCTCTGTCCTATCATCTTCTCCCAACTCACATCCCACCATTATTGTGTACTGCTCTATGCCAGTGCAACCACTGATCTTTTCCCCTTCTCTGCTCCTCTCCTTTTTCGCTTCCTTTGTGCCCTTCTCTCCCTCTCTGACAGCCTCTCCCAATACAGCCTTGTGTGCCCCCTCTAGTCTCTGCACGCTCTGCCAGGCAGCACTGTTTCCCCTTCTCCCACCCATGCCGTGCAATCCCTCTCTCTTTCCCGCTCCACTATGTATTGTTTGTCCCATTTGACACATTTGTCTCAAGCTGGCCAGAGCAGCCTGAGATAGTTGTCATGTATGCCTGAAGTGTGCTTCCTTATGTGAATGCTGACATGTCTCCATTTTCTGACAAAGGCTTTGGCTGAAAACTTAATGTGTAACAGACTTTTCCTTCTGGCTGTCTACAATGCAACATGTCATCATTATGGTGAGTAGCAATCTATCTTTTCCATAATTGTTGATATTCCAACTTGGACTTTATTTCAAACTAGACAATGTAAAGTACTCTGCCTGTCACTTATTTATAGAACATTGAAAACGTTTCAAAACATTCAAGCACATTAAAAAAATTCAGAAACTATGTGGAACATTCTAAAACCTACAACATTAAAAAATATTTTAGAACATTTTAGAACATTTTAAAACATTCATTTGACATTTAAAAATGTCCATAGCTAAATACAGATAAATCTCAAACTTTTCCCTTAAAATACGCATTGATGCGAAAGAGATAGAAGATGTCTTGGTGCTCACCACAATGTGATACTGACCACTTAAAAACACTCACATTTCCAGAAACACAACAGCTCCCACTGCATAACCACTATAATACACAGCAGGGGTCCCAATGGTAGCATCTGAAATGAAAATCAAAAGAATCATCTTTAAATAAAGTAATTATATAGCTGTAATAACTCATTATATTCTCAATGTAGCTGTGTTTAATTTAGTGAAATCTAGCTTTGCTTTGTTTTAACTAGTATTTCATACATAATTAACTTAATCACAATACTTGCTTAATGAACTACATTTGTCATCTTGTTATTTGGTGACTAGATGAACAAATTCTTTGGGTTTCTGGTCCCTAGAGCAAGCTGCATATAACTGACTGTGAGAAAAGCATGTTTGTTTCAGATTAATATCACATCATCTTAACATTTGTGATACTAAATGCTGTTCACAATGGAAATTGCAGTCTTCTGAATCAAACTTGCAGTTCTGTATATATGAGCGGAATCCTTAGAACAAATGCTGTTTTTTTTATATACTGCCTTTGCTTTTATTATATTCTTTGTTAACTGTTCATGAGTATTTCTTGTTTTGAATTTTTGAATTAATATCATCAAGTACTTCATTTCTTACTGCTAAAATGATTGTTTCAAATAACCAACTTAAGTAATTTTGAACAAAGTGTGGGAAAACTTCATCTGTCAATTTATTTGGGCCTTTGATAATGTTACATAAATCATTCATAAGTTCAATTCAGCCAGTTACACAATCAATTGGGTGAGTGCTTTCACTAATTTTTAAGAGTTTTCTGACAAAATGTTTTGCTTCTTCATCATTGGAAAGTTGACAGTATTGTGAAAAGGAAAGATTCCTACTCACCATATAGAGGAGATATTGAGCTGCAGACAAAGAGACTGCTAAACATTTGACGTTTCAGTCAAAAGCGAGAGTTCCAACCTGCACAACTGAGAAAAATTGGTGTTGGTAGGAAGGATGCAGATGGCAATGGCTGTGAAGCAGTCATTAAAATACAGAACATCATGAGCACTGCCTGTGACCACTAAGGCCAGGCTGCAAGCAGCTGTGCCTGATGAGAAAAACAATCTGGGTTGTGGGGGAAGGAGGAGGGTGAGGTGGGGAGTTGGAGGGATAGCAGGGTAGGGCTGGGGGCTGGTAAACTGCTGCTTGTGAGATCATGGAAGAATGTGCTGGAGACAGGGTAGGGCAGCTAGGTGCAGTCGGGAGACTAGACTGGGGAGGATTGGGGGGGGGGGGGGTGAAGGAGAGAAGTAGGGGAGAGGAAAAATATGAGAGAAGTAGGGGAGGAGAGGGACACACACACACACACACACACACAGAGAGAGAGAGAGAGAGAGAGAGAGAGAGAGAGAGAGAGACTAGTGTGCTGATGGAACAGAAGGCTGTGTAGTGCTGAAGGGAAACCAGGGAAAGGAAAGGGGATTGGTGGGTGAAGGACAGGGACTAATGAAGGTTGAGGCCAGGGAGTTACGGGAGCAGAGGAAATATTGCAGGGAGAGTTCCAGAGTTCCCACCTGCACAATTCAGAAAAGCTGGGCTTGGTAGGAAGTATACAGATGGCAAAGACTGTGAAACAGTCATTAAAATGAAGAACATCGTGTATGACAGCATGCTCAGCATCAGGGTGGTCATGTTCCCCCTCGGTCACAGTTTTTTGGTGGCCATTGATGTGAACAGGCAGCTTGTTGGTTGTCATGCCCTTGTAGAATACATCACAGTGGTTGCAGTGTAGCTCATAGATCACTTGACTGCTTTCTCAGGTAGCCCTGCCTTTGAGGCCTTGGGTGATGCTTGCGACTGTACTGGAATAGGTGATTGGGGAAGATGTATGAGAAAGGTCTTGCGTCTGGGTCAGTTATGGCCTATGAGCCATAAGGCAAGGGGTTGGTCGTGGGGGTGGAATAAGTATGGATGAGGATATTGTGTAGGTTCAGTGGGTGGCCGAGTACCACTGTGGCAGGGGTGGGAAGGATAGTCGGTAGGATATTCGTCATTTCAGGGCATGATAAGATGTGGTCAAAACCCTGGTGGAGAATCTGACTCAGGTACTGATTCTCAAGGGCAATGCTCCTTTGTGGCTGAATGGTAGGCCTCTAGTAGGTGTTGGGTAACTGGAGAGATAAGGTACAGGAGATCTCCTTCTACAAGATTGGGAAGGTAATTTCTTTCTTAGCGACATGATCATTATATTTGGAGAGAATGTGCTCGTCACTAGAGATGCAAGGCCACAGGTGGATAGACTGTATGGTTGGGAGTTATTGGTATGGAATGAATGGCAGCAGCTGGTGAAGTGGAGGAATTGATGGTGGGTGGTAGGTCTGAAGTTGACCTTCACCTCAAAGATAGCTACCTCAGTACTTCAGTTCAAACCTATCAACCACCAGCAATACCTCCACTTCGATAGCTGCCACCCATTCCATACCAAAAAGTCCCTTCTATACAGCCTAGCCACTCATGGTCATCGTCACACCTGTAGTGACAAGCAGTTCCTCTCCAAATATGCCAATGGTCTCACTGAGGCTTTCACAGACTGTAATTGCCCTCCCAACCTTTACAGAAAGTGGTCTCCTGTGCCTCATCTCTCCAGTCACTCATCACCTCCCGGAGACCCCATTCAGTTACAAAAAAGCGTTCCCCTTGTGACTCAGTACCAACCAGTTCTAGAGCAACTGATTCACATTTTCGACCAGGATTTCAACTACATGTCATCGTGCTCTGTGATGAGGACTATCCTAACCACTATCCTTTGCACCCCTTGCACAGAGGTATTCTGCCACCCACCAAACCTACTCAATATCCTTGTCCATCCCTATTCCACTCCTGACCCAACCCCCTTGCCTCATGGCTTATATCCACACAGTCCAGTCACAGGCATCATCTATCCCATCAAAGGCAGACTGTCTGTGAAAGCAGTCATGTGATCTACAAGCTAAGCTGCAACCATTACGCTGCATTCTATGTGGGCCTGACAAACAACAAGCTGTCTGTCTGCATGAGTGGCCACTGACAAACTGTGGCCGAGAGACAGCTGAACTGTCCAGTTGCTGAGCATGCTGCCCAAAACAGCGTTCTTCACTTAAATGACTGCTTCGCAGCCTGTGCCACCTGGATCCTTACCACCAACACCAGCTTTTCCGAACTGCTTGGGAGGGAACTCTTCCTGCAATATATCCTATGTTCTCGTAACGAATTAGCTTCAACCTTCATTAGTCCCTGTCCTTGACTTGCATATCCCCTTTCCCGTTCCCACTCCAACACTACAGAATCTCCTGTTCCACCAGCACGCCCAGTAGTCTCCCCTTCCCCATCCCATGTTTAACCACCTGATTTCACCTTGCTGCCCTGCCCTGTCCCTAGCACGTCCCTGTATGCTTACAATCAGCACTTTACTGTTGCCCACCCCTACCTTGTTATTCCCCACCCTCACCATCCCAGCCCCCTCCTTACCCCCACAGCACAGATTGGTTCTCCTATCACAAGCAGTTATTTGCTGTCTGGCTTCAGTGGCCAGAGGCAGTGCTCATGTGTGTTCATTGTGCTTGGGCGAATATGTATGTGCTGTATGCTTTAGAAGAATGACTTCTTTAGAAGAATGACTTTTGGCCAAAAGCTCACTTTTGTAGCAGTCTCTTTGTTGTATCTGTTTGTGAGTCAACATCTCCTCTTTATGGTGAGTAGCAATCTATTCTTTTCATAATAATATCGTTATTCCATCCTGGATTTTTCTTTGTAAAGTTGAACTCTCATATTTGTTTTTAACTGTACTTTCCTCACTTGAGGCCACAGAAGTAATTTCTTCAAACGTGCATCGATTTTTGCTGTTGGATCTGTCTTTGGAATAACTGCAAGCATTTGTCACAACTGTCCTCAATGAGTTAGTAATTTGCCTCCCGTTAATTCTGGATTACCTCAGAGATTTAGAACATTCTCAAATATTCTAGATGATTTTTAACTTTATACAACATTCTAGAAGGGAAATTCTGGCCAGTTTTGATCACTTTGACACTAGATTCCAAGCTGCATCACCATCTTCCCATAGGAAGTCCATTGGTGTGATGCACGCTTTGGACACCCATATCTGCAAACCAGACCCTTGCAGTTCCAAACCTTCTTCATGGATGGGGATTGGAGGACTGACATACCATACAACCCCCGCAGTACTGAGTGAGTGTGTGCCGGAGTTACAGTGGCAAGAACAGACAAACCACAGTTACATAGGGAATGAGGGCTACCCCACCATATAACCCCCATGGGGCAGTGAAATTTGCTTGCTAAGTTTCGGTGGCATGCACACACACACACCACACTGATGATTTAATTTTACTTAAAATTCCATCAGGATTTGTTGCATAAACAGGCACAGAGGCATCCAAGATCACGCACTTTGTGGAAGAACTTGAGACTGGTCCTTTACAGTTTACTTGAATGAGGTAGATTTTTTGTTGGTGTACGAAGTGTGAAATTTAGTATGCAAAGCTACCATCCCTGGCAACAGTAGAGAGTGTGACCAGGCTGTACACTGATTCAAACTGAGCTTGGATGACAGGTACTGGTATGTCATTCCATGTTGTTTAAACTATGTGCCAGAGAGTATAAATCATTAGTGGCTAATGAGTGGTGGGGTGCCAGTCTCTTGGCATCTCATTAACAGATGTTTTCAGTGGGTGAGGGATCTGGAGAATGTGCTACCCAGGACAGCAGTCAAATACCGTCTTTATCATGGTAGATAAGGATGTGTTACCTTTATGAAAGATAATGTCAGGGTGACATTGAAGATAGGACATGCCAGAAACATAATGCTTTCTGTCCAAATTGTTGGTTATACAGACCAGAGATGGTTGTGTTTTGTACCTAACAGCATACTGTATCATCACACTGTAGTCAAATCAGTGTAAGAAGATCCCTGGCAGTAACAGTGAGTTGGTTTACAGCAGCTTTGCATGTCTATCTCAGCCAATCATATAAGGTGACTTTGTAAATGTGTCTATGACGACGCATCATTGTTGTCGCATCTGTGTAGATGATTATCATTTTTGCGTGCAGCTGTTAGCATTACACAGCTGAAAGTTGGCAATAAAGCAGTTAATTATCAGGGCTCTTCTTATGCTGACTGGAATTTAGGTGTGATGATGAAAACTAAAAGTTGGTAATATTTTTCTCTTTGGAGTCTCCAAAAATGGATGTGTAGATTCTGATGCTACATACAGAACTGTAACTGGTCTGAAAAAAATTGTATGTCACTTCTGTGTTCAGTGTAGTCATTGGGTGCTCCACTGCTAAGATTTCAAAGGAGGCCTTACCTTTTTTTAAATTCTGTAATGCTTGACAGAAATTGCAAAATGGCTAAGCAGATATGACTAGAGGACAAATGCAGTGCTGTAGAAGCATCCATGAGTAGAGTAAAGATGGATGACACATATAGTAAAATTAGAGAAGTACTGTCAAACGGGGTGATTTCGGATGGTTTTGTTGTTATTTTGATTGTAAGTTTTGTATATATTGTTAGATTAAATTGATTGTCATGGAAGTTGTACAGTATATGTGTAATGAATAAAATATCCCAGAACCAGAAAGTGTATGTGTAGGTGTATTTATCTGAGGCAGTTAAATAAAGTGTCTGAAGTCACCCCATGGATTGGGTTGATTTTGGACACATGTGTTTTTTAAATTTCTGTCCAAAGTTACAGTATATAGAGGGCAAATTCGCACAGTTACTGCCTTTTTAAAAAAATTCTACATTCTTTTTATTTGATTTTGGTGGCAATTTACACATTTTAAGGTAGCCCTTTGTTATGAATAAGTGAAATGGAATGATATAATGAATTTTATATATTACAGAAAAGTTTTTATTTTGCGAGAACTTAAATAAATTTTTTTACAGTTCTTAACTGAAATATTAAAAACAGACAGAAACAAACAAAGTAATTTAACTAAAAGGTCAAAATAATTTTTCTCACTCATCATTCTAAATTAAGTCGCAGACACTTTAAATAAACGATTGTCTTCGGGTCTAAAGCACATCTTCTCGAAAAATGAACATTCCTCTCTTCTCAACTGATGTGGGAAGTATTCTCGAAATTTGCAATTTTTGTATTGTGTCTTCATCGGGGACATTAGGAAATGCAAATTTGTTTTTTACTGTTCTCGTGTGGGCGCAAGAATTTCACACTTACTTCCATAGCACCAACATTTGTGGCCACTCCAACATACTGCCTTGTTTGCTCCTTATTTCCATGTTTATATTTGTACTCTGGAACAAGAAAAGCATCTTCTTTCAGCAGTAAAACTTCATTGGATGATGTGTCATTTTCACTTTCACTACTGCTAGAAGCACTGTCACTTGTTTCGGCACTGTTTTTGTTTCCTTGAAAATCTTGGCCAGTGATTGACTTTCCAGGTTGAATGTCTAGTTTGCGCTGGCAGCGGGAGCTATCAAGCTTATTTGGAGGATAACGAATTTCTTCGAGCATTTCTTCAAAAGTGGAAGACTATGCATCTGCATTGCTTTGCTGGCTTTCCTCATTATCAGGCAATTTTCATAAGACATGATCTGGATCAAAAGGGATTAGGTCCATGGTGCAAAATCCACCCTTTATGTTTTCTTTGGAGTTTGCTGAAATCTTAGTCAGTGTCTGCTTCAGAAGAGATGGGAAGGCATCCTTGGAAATGGTCCCACGAGTGTGTTTCTTCCAATCAGTTAATACAGTCCGCCTCACTGTTTCCATGGCCTGAAGAAGCTTACATCGAGTGGTTGGAGGAGGTGCGTGCTGTTGGGGAGGGGGGGGGGGAAGAGAATGAATGAAATATTGTTCCGCTCACTCTCTTCAATAACACGTAAAGACACGTGACTGGGTAAGTTGTCTCCAATCATGACTGTTGGCCCATTTTGACTCTTCAAATAGGGCAAAGCGATTGTAAAGAACCAGTCTTCAAAATACTGGCAGATCAAACCAACCACTTTTGTTCCTATTGAGATGGGTTCCTTGTGGTCCACCTTCTTGCCACGTGTCCCACAAATGCTCTGATTTGTAAAGGACGTGCGGAGGAAGCAGTTTACCATCAGCACTAGCTGCCATCATTATTGTGACACTAGATTTTGATGGGTCCATCACTTTTTCAGCACACTTACTCCCTTATTTCGTAATTATCTGCTGCTTGCTTGGATCATCTGACATGTTGGTTTCATCATAGTTGATCATGTTGCCGGGTGAGAGATTTTCCAGCTTTGCCTTGATATTGGAGAAAAACATCTTAACAGTCTCTTTGTTCACTTTTGCATGAGCTCGTTTAATATTTTTTCTTAAGCGAACGGAAAGATCTTCTGACTGTCATTTGAGGAATAAATGCACCCATTCTTCTCTTTTCGGCCAGATTTATCAAGGTAGCCTTTAACTAAATATCTAATATCCAATTTGGTGAAGGGAAATCCCCAATGTGCAGCCCTCAAGATACCTTGCTTCAACATTTCTTCTTCTTCTTTTTCTTCTTCTTCTTCTTGTTTATTTAGCACTGGCTGTCCTCCCAATTTTTTTTCCAGATGTGCTTCCTGCACGTTATTTTGTAGGGTTGATTTAGGTATAGCATACAAATCACAAGCTTTTCTGTATGATAATTTACCACTCTGAATACCACGAACAGCTTTATGTAAAAGTTCCAGGTCATAATTACACCATACTGTAGCACCTCTCCTGCTCTTATACGTACTTGGCATTGTCCGAAATCGCCCCACACAGTACACAGTTTTACAAAAACCATCATTATTTTATAACCTTGCATGAGAAACTCGACAAACTTGTTCAGAAATTGTCTCAATGCTGTTGGCTACTGAGCACGTCAACAATTATGGTTACAATAACTTCCCACTCATCGCAACAATAGAAAGTTTCCACTTCACCATGTTGTTGTTGTGGTCTTCAGTCCTGAGACTGGTTTGATGCAGCTCTCCATGCTACTCTATCCTGTGCAAGTTTCTTCATCTCCCAGTACCTACTGCAACCTACATCCTTCTGAATCTGCTTAGTGTATTCATCTCTTTCTTGGTCTCCCCCTACGATTTTTACCCTCCACGCTGCCCTCCAATACTAAATTGGTGATCCCTTGATGCCTCAGAACATGTCCTATCAACCAATCCCTTCTTCTGGTCAAGTTGTGCCACAAACTTCTCTTCTCCCAAATCCTATTCAATACTTCCTCATTAGTTATGTGATCTACCCATCTAATCTTCAGCATTCTTCTGTAGCACCACATTTCGAAAGCTTCTATTCAATTCTTGTCCAAACTATTTATCGTCCAGGTTTCACTTCCATACATGGCTACACTCCATACAAATACTTTCATAAATGACTTCCTGACACTTAAATCTATACTCGATGTTAACAAATTTCTCGTCTTCAGAAACGCTTTTCTTGCCATTAACAGTCTACATTTTATATCCTCTCTACTTCGACCATCATCAGTTATTTTGCTCCCCAAATAGCAAAACTCCTTTACTACTTTATGTGTCTCATTTCCTAATCTAATACCCTCAACATCACCCGACTTAATTCGACTACATTCCATTATCCTCGTTTTGCTTTTGTTGATGTTCATCTTATATCCTCCTTTCAAGACCGTATCCATTACGTTCAACTGCTCTTCCAAGTCCTTTGCTGTCTCTGACAGAATTACAATGTCATCAGCGAACCTCAAAGTTTTTATTTCTTCTCCATGGATTTTAATACCTACTCTGAACTTTTATTTTGTTTCCTTTACTGCTTGCTCAAAATACAGATTGAATAACATCGGGGAGAGGCTACAACCCTGTCTTACTCCCTTCCCAACCACTGCTTCCCTTTCATGTCCCTCGATTCTTATAACTGCCATCTGGTTTCTGTACAAATTGTAAATAGCCTTTCGCTCCCTGTATTTTACTCCTGCCAGCTTTAGAATTTGAAAGAGAGTATTCCAGTCAAAATAGTCAAAAGCTTTATCTGAGTCTACAAATGCTAGGAACATAGGTTTGCCTTTCCTTAATCTTTTTTCTAAGATAAGTCGTAAGGGGGGGGGGGGCACTTTACGATAATGCATGCATTTTTAACACTGAGACTGTTCGCCAATTATTCACCTAGGGAAACAATTGACGCAAAATAAAAGTTGTGGAAAGTGATAAATGCAATCTTAAAATAATTGGTGCACGGACATTAAAATAAGTAACTCTTTGTTTCTATGCAGTGGCAAAGAGCAAATAAGACATACTGTCTGAATTTGCCCGTGTGTCCGAAATCACCCCATTTGACGGTACTTGCAAAATAGAACAGTGCCTCTGTGAATATCAAGAGCTCAGACAGCAAGCCATTACTAAGCAAAGAAAGGAAAGGAGAAAGATGTAGAGAACATGTAGCAGGGCTACATAAGGGGAAAAAACTTCCAGACATTGTTTCTGAAAAAGAAGAAGAACTAAAGGAAGATGAGATGTACTGTGAGAATAATTTGACAGAACGCTGAAAGACCTCAGTTGAAACAAGGCCGCAGAGAAGAAGACATTACCGAAGAATTAAATAAGGTCTTAAGGAAAGCCAGCCATGACAAAACTATTCCACTCAATGTGAAAGATAAATGAAACATGCTAAATACCCTCAGTTAAAGAAGAATGAAATAATTCAGGTTCCAAAACAAGGCAGGTGCTTACAGATGTGTATAATACTGAACTATCAATTTAATAAATCATGACTGCAAAATCCTGAAACAGATTATTTACAGAAGAATGGACAGAATTGATTGAAGATGACCTTAGGGAAGATGACTTTGGGTTTTGAAGAAATGCAGGAACATAAAGGACAATATTGACCGTACAACTTATCCTAGAATATAGCTTGACTAAAGGCAAACCAACATTTCTAACATTTGTACATTTAGAGAGAGTTTTTGACAATGATGATTGGACTACAATATTTGAAATTTTGAAGGTAACAGGGATAATATACACAGAGGGAAATGTTATATACTATTTGTACAGAAACCAGACTGCAGTTGCAACAATCAAAGAACTGTGAAAGGAAGTAGTATCTGAGAAGGGAGTGAGACAGGGTTGTAGCCTATCTGCAGTTTTACTCCATCTGTACATAAATACCAAGAAGAATGTAGGAAGGTAAATACAATTCAGAAAGGAGAAAAATTTGAGGTTGCCTATGACATTGTAATTCTAATACGGCAAAGGACTTGAAGAACATTTGAACAGAATGTATAATGTCTTGAAAAGAGGTTAAAAGATTAATATTAGCAAATGTAAAACAAAGGTACTGAAATTTAATTGAATGAGATCAGTTGATACTGAAGGAATTGAATTAGGAAATGATGACAGAGATACTGGGATGTGTTCAGTGAGATCAGGTGATGCTAAAGGAATTAAATTATGAAATGATACACTGAAAGAAGTAGAGGAGTTTTGCTACTTAGGCATGAAAATAACTGATGATGACTAAAGTAGAGAGGATATAAAATGTAGACTAGCAGTAGCAAGAAAATATTTTTGAAAAAGACAAATTTGTTGATTTAGAATATAAATGTGAATGATAGGATGTAATTTCTGAAAGTATTTTTCTGGGGTGTAACCTTGTATAGAAGTGAAATATGGACAATAAACGCTACAGACAAGAAGAGGATAGGAAATTTATATGTGCAGATTGAATAACTAGTGAGCAGGTACTGAACTGAATTGAGGAAAAAAGAAATTTTCAGCACAACTTGACTAACAGAAGGGATTGATTTTGGACCCATTGTGTGACATTAAGAAATTGTGGAGGTGTGTGTGTGTGTGGGGGGGGGGGGGGGCACATTAATTGTAAAATTGTAGAGGAAAATTAAGGTTTAAATATGGTAAGCAGGTTCAAATGAATCTAGATTGCAGTAGCAATGCGGAGATGAAAATGCTTTTTCAGGATAGACTAGCATGGGGAGATGAATCAGATAGTGTTACGACTTAAGACAACACCAATGTAAACATATTAAGATTTCATGGTTATAATAAACAATGCCTGTTTACAACACATTTGATGTATCTACACAATATGTTCTCATGCAAATGGACTTGAAACAAACAATCTGATGAAAGTTACACACTTGTGCCAGAACTTATTACATGTTAAAAGCTCTTATTCTTGCTAATAAATGGGTTACATCATCTGACAGTGATCCATGTTCTTGAAACAATGTGTAAATGTCTTTTTAATCAATGTAAATGTATTCTGTGGTGAAAATGCTTTGTCATTTACTGTCCATATGTTTACATGACCTTCGCTAAGTTTGTGTCTTCCAGTAAAAAGATGTTACTGTATTCATGTCCCACAATGGGAGTTGCAATCCAGTAAGATTGCTCAGAGGCATGGCTTTGTGTAGATGTTAATAGTCAGGAAGGGTGCTTATAAATATGTTGATAACAGACTTGAAACCATCACATCACCATAATCCTAATCCAGATACTATTACATTTGTTCAAAGCATTGTTAAGACATATCTAATTATTATATTTGGGATAACACACTACAGTGCATCATGTGTGATATGTTAGGAACTGTAATTGGTTCTATTAACCACATACATTTTACATCCAGTCCCTCTCCGGACTGTTCCTCACCTCACCTATTCCTTTGAGTCCCTTGTGCAGAATCATTGCAAAATGATTCTAGGTCCTTGATTATGTAACACCTCAGCTCCTAGACGTGCTATTTTTACTGAACATTAATTTAATTAATCACCAAAGACATACTTTTGAAGGTCATCAGGCAGATAGGCATTTTTTATGCATCGCTGCTGGGAATTGTGTTCCTCACCTGTTTTTATGTACTGTTGATCTGCCCCTGTCTTCTTCTTCATTTCTTCTGGTATAGAATTCAGAGCATATCCCTCAAAATATGCCATTATGCTATATAGCTCATTTTTGTACGGGAGGTAGGTCAGGGGCATAGGCACAGGAACAGATTCCTGTTATGTTGTGGAACAGAGCTAATTCATAATGTCATACATAAAAGGTAAAAAACTGTTCTTTTCATGTTACTCCTTTATAGTCATTATCCCCATGAGTGCACTCAGTTATAATTTCCTATGTATAAGAATTTATCCTTCGTGGTAATATTTGTGGCAGTCCGCTTATGACATTGCTGCAGGAAAGAGAACTAGATAAGGTAATGTCATGTTTGTCTACACACACACACACACACACACACACACACACACACACACACACAGAGAGAGAGAGAGAGAGAGAGAGAGAGAGAGAGAGAGAGAGAGAATCATGAAACTTTGGTGAAGGTAGTCATTGTTATTTCAGTATCTGTTTAATTAGAATGGAATGAGATCAAAGACTAAGTAATATTCTTTCACATAAAATGTGTAAACGTCAAAGAAGATAATAATATCTCTTTCAATAATTTTCAGTTTTATTGTTTTTGTGTTGTGGATGCCACAATTACAATGCTGAAACCAACACTAAATTTGAACATGATAGTTACTTGAAATTATGTTCAAGAATTTTCCTGCGACTTTTCCATGGCTGATATCTATGCACAGGCTTTCTTTTTCACAACATTAATTAAGGACTCCTCCCATGAACCATGGACCTTGCCATTGGTGGGGAGGCTTGCATGCCTTGGCAATACAGACCGCCGACCCTTAGGTGCAACCACAATGGAGGGGTATCTGTTGAGAGGCCAGACAAATGTGTGGTGTCTGAAGAGGGGCAGCAGCCTTTTCAGTAGTTGCAGGAGCAGCAATCTGGATGATTGACTGTTGTGGCCTTGTGACATTAACCAAAACAGCCGTGCTGTGCTGGTACTGCAATGACTGAAAGCAAGGGGAAACTACACCCGTAATTTTTCCCGAGGGCATCCAGCTTTACTGTATGGTTAGATGACGATGGCGTCCTCTTGAATAAAATATTCTGATATGCTAGAGGTAAAATAATCCCCCATTCAGATCTCCGAGTAGGGACTACTCAGGAAGATGTCATTAGCAGGAGAAAGAAAACTGGCATTCTACGGATTGGAACATGGAATGTCAGATCCCTTAATGGGGCAGGTAGGTTAAAAATTTTAAAAAGGGAAATGAATAGATTAAAGTTAGATATAGTGGGAATTAGTGAAGTTCAGTGGCAGGAGGAAAAAGACTTCTGGTCAGGTGAATACAGGTTTATTGAATACAAAATCAGATAGCAATAATGCAAGAGTAGGTTTACAATGAATAAAAAAAAAAATAGGAGCGCGCTACTACAAACAACATAATGAACGCTTTACTGTAGTCAAGATAGACACGAAGCCCACGCCTACCACAGTAGTACAAGTTTATATTCCAACTATCTCCGCAGATGATGAAAGTATTGAATAAATGTATGATGAGATAAAAGAAATTATGCGAATAGGTAAGGGAGATGAAAATTTAATGGTCATTGGGGACTGGAATTCAATAGCAGCAAAACAAAGAGAAGGAAAAGTAGTAGGTGAATATGGAATGGGGGAAGGAATGAAAGAGGAAGCCGCCTGGTAGAATTTTGCACAGAGCGTAACTTAATCATATCTAACACTAGGTTTAAGAATCATGAAAGAAGGTTGAATATGTGGAAGAGGTCTTGAGACACTGGAAAGTTTCAGATAGATTATATAATGTTAAGACAGAGATTTAGGTACCAGGTTTTAAATTATAAGACATTTCCAGGGGCAGATGTGGACTCTAACAACAATTTATTGGTTGTGGACTGTAGATTAAAACTGAAGAAACAGCAAACAGGTAGTAATTTAAGGAGGTGGGACCTGGATAAGCTGAGAGAACCAGAGGTTGTAGAGAGTTTTAGAGAGAGCTTAAGGAGCGATTGACGAGAACAGGGGAAAGAAAGATGGTAGGAGAAGAATAGGTAGCTTTGAAAGATGAAATAGTGAAGGCAGCAGAGTATCAAGCAGGTAAAAAGAAGAGGGCTAGTAGAAATCCTTGGGAACAGAAGAGATATTGAATTTAATTGACGAAAGGAGAAAATATAAAAATGCAGTAAATGAAGCAGTTGGAAAGGAATACAAACATCTCCTCAAAATGAGAAATGAGACTGTCAGGAAGTGCAAAACGGCTAAGCAAGAATGGCTAGAGACCAAATGTAAGGATGTAGAGGCATGTATCACTAGGGGTAAGATTGATACTGCCTACAGGTAAATCATAGAGACCTTTGAATGAAGGGGAACCATTTGTATGGATATCAAGAGCTCAGATGGAAAACCAGGTCTAAGTAAAGAAGGGAAGGTAGAAAGGTGGAAGGAGTGTATAGAGGGTCTATACAAGGGCAATGTTTTTGAGGGCAGTATTATTGAAATGGAAGAGGATGTAGATGAAGATGAGATGGGAGATAAGATATTGTGTGAAGAATTTGACAGAGCACTGAAAGACCTAAGTGGAAACAAGGCCCCGGGAGTAGAGAACATTCCATTAGAACTACTGATAGCCTTTGGGAGAGCCAGCTCAGACAAAACTCTACCATCTGGTGAGCAAGATGTATGAGACAGGCAAAATAGCCTCAGACTTCAAGAAGAATTGCAACCCCAAACAAAGCAGGTGCGGACAGGTGTGAAAATTACCAAGCTATTAGTTTAATAAGTCACAGCTGCAAAATACTAACACTAATTCTTTAGAGATGAATGATAAATCTGGTAGAAGCCAACCTCAGGGAATATCAGTTTGGATTCTGTAGAAATGTTGGAACATGCGAGGCAATAGTGACCCTACGACTTATCTTAGGAGATAAGTTAAGGAAAGGCAAACCAATGTTTACAACATTTGTAGACGTAAACAAAGCTTCTGACATTGTTGACTTGAATACTCTTTTTCAAATTCCGAAGGTGGCAGGGGTAAAGTATGTGGAGCGAAAGGCTGTTTACAATTTGTACAGAAGTCAGATGGTAGTTATAAGAGTCAAGGAGCAAGAAAGGGAAGCAGTGACCGAGAAGGGAGTGAGATAGGGTTGTAGCGTATCTCTGATGTTATTCAACCTGTATATTGAGCAAGCAGTAAAGGAAACAAAAGAGAAATTTGACCTGGAAGAGCAGTTGAACAGAATGGACAGTGTCTTGAAAGGAGGATATAAACTGAACATGAACGAGAGTTAAATGAGGATAATGGAATTTAGTCGAATTAAATTGGGTGATGCTGAGGGAATTAGATTAGGAAATGGTACACTTGAAGTAGTAGATGAGTTTTGCCATTTGGGAAGCAAAATAACTGATGATGGTCGAAGTAGAGAGGATATAAAATGTAGACTGGCAATGGCAAGGAAAGCGTTTCTGAAGAAGAAAAATTTGTTAACATCGAATATAGATTAAGTGTCAGGAAATCTCTCTGAAACTATTTGTATGGGGTGTAGCCATGCATGGAAGTGAAACATGGATGATAACTAGCTTAGACAAGAAGAGAATAGAAGCTTTCAAAATGTGGTGCTACAGAAGAATGCTGAAGATGAGATGTGTAGGTCACGTAACTAATGAGGTGGTACTGAATAGAATTGGGGAGAAGAGGAATTTATGCCACGGCTTGACTAGAAGGGATTGGTTGGTAGGACACAATCTGAGGCATAAAGGTATCATGAATTTAGTATTGGAGGGAAGTGCAGAGGATTAAAGTCATAGAGGGAGACCAAGGCATGAATACACTAAACAGATTCAGAAGGATGTGAGTTGCAGTAGTTACTCAGAGATAAATAAGCTTGAACAGGATAGTCTCTGGAATGAAGACCACAACAACAACAACAACAACAAAAACAATTACTTTTATGCATTTCCCAATCATATCTAAAAATCTACATCATGTACCCTGTGCCTGTTTCTTCATGAGTCTGATAGGTATTATAATAGCAAAATCGGAAATTCTTTGGATGGTTTTTCAGGACTGAAATATGGTGCTGTGTAATCCATTCTTTAAGAATAAGTGTTAAATTAATGAATATGTATCAGTTACTTGTCCTACACTTACTTTTTGTATTTCTGCAAATGAAGTCTAAAATTATCTTATTTCATTGCAGGAATTGTAAAGAATGATGCATTGTTGGTCTACAATTTGGTGAAGAAATACCACAGTTTTCCAGCTGTTAAAGGAATTAGTTTTGGTGTCAGAGAGGGAGAATGTTTTGGCTTGCTTGGAACTAATGGTGCTGGTAAAACAACAACATTTCAAATGTTGACGGGGGATATTATACCCACTTCAGGAGAAGTTTCAATTTTTGAGTACAATCTCAGAAAAAATAAACAGAAGGTAATTTTACTTTGTCTGCTCTTTTCAACATGTCCTCAAATTGCAGAATTTTTTTCAATGTTCAATATTTTTTTCTAGTATTTGTCACACATTGGCTATTGCCCGCAATTTGATGCTCTTGATGAACATTTGACTGGTCATGAAATGTTATCAATGTATGCCAAGCTACGTGGTGTTCCAGATACTTTGATTACTTCTCAGATTAATTTGTGGACAAACTTACTAGGTAAGCTGTAAATACAGTAAAATTTGAATTTTACCTCATTGTCCTAGGATGTTTTTGTTTCATGTACTGTAAATAATTTATTACTGCTGTTTTATTCCTCTGAAAGGCAAAACATTTTTGTCAAAGGTCTTCCTTTCTCTTAAGACACAGAAAAAGTGTGTGTGTGTGTGTGTGTGTGTGTGTGTGTGTGTGTGTGTGTGTGTGTGTGTCGTTAATTGCTGCTTCCTCCATACAGTGAGTGGTCGATTTTTATCATCATTAATGGTTGTTATCATATTAATCTGATACGGTGCTGGTGTTTTCTGCCATTGATATCCTCTTATTGTATTTAATTTTAATAATATTGTCTGTTAAAGAATATGTTTGTAATTATAAAATGTACAGAAGTAACCCTTTTACAAGTCAATATCAATTGTTTAGAGACTTTGTTGGTACACTGAACTCCATTAAGCAACTGAGAAGTAGTATTTTTCTCATTAAAATGGCAACAGCTCATGGAGTATTGACGTTGATGGGGAGTGAGAAGCTTGGAGAGTACACAATCAAAGTCCAGCTGCAGTCAACAGTTTGAGTAAAGGTGTTGTGAAGTGCTGCAATGTTACGGTAGTTTGATTAATGCTTGTACTTGCATATGTAGTATGTGCAAGTGCACACACCATCTCATCGGGTGTTCAGAATACTCACAATACCCTTAAATAATTTGGTCACTGTTTGCAGTAGTGGACTGGAACTACTACTCAGTTTTAGACTTACCATCTAATCTTTCTTCTTCACCTGCCAGTTATGTATGGAACTGCAAGAGGGTCTGTACTCCAGCTAACATCAGCAAATACCATGACATCAGTTTAATACATTTATTCCCCACATCACAGCAGGTGATGAGGTCTTAACACCCATACCACTCGCCAGAAATATGGCTTCTATGGATTACTGAAGATTACGCTGAAGATTAGGTGGCTAGATCATATAACTAATGAGGAGGTATTGAATAGGATAGGGGAGGGGAGAAGTTTGTGGCACAACTTGACTAGAAGAAGGGATCGGTTGGTAGGACATGTTCTGAGGCATCAAGGGATCACCAAGTTAGTATTGGAGGGCAGCGTGGAGGGTAAAAATCGTAAAGGGAGGCCAAGAGATGAATACACTAAGCAGATTCAGAAGGATGTAGGTTGCAGTAGGTACTGGGAGATTAAGAAGCTTGCACAGGATAGAGTAGCATGGACAGCTGCATCAAACCAGTCTCAGGACTGAAGACCACAACAACAACAATGGATTACTCCATCTCTGCCCAGAATTTACCACACAGTGGCCTGTACAATGTTTTCCTTGCAAAAGCAGTAAATCACAGTAATGTATTGAAATGTAACAGGCTTTTGTAGTTAATCCTTTTGTTATTACCATCTACTCTGAATCCTCCAAGTAATCTTTAATTGTGTAGTATGCAGCAGTTATGAAGAATGTTTTTGCTGCCATTTTGAACAGGTGTATTTTAGGAATGTCTTTCATTTCCTTGGACAGTTTATTATATAATTTTATTTGATGATGGAAAATACTGTTTTGAGCCCCCCCCCCCCCCCCCCCTCGATTTATGTAAGTCCATTGCTGGCTCCTGTTCAATGATTGTATAAAGAGCTATTAGTGGAATATTTAGCAGTGTTATCCTTGATATGCACCACAGATTGGTATATGTGCTCACTTGGTGCAATAAGACTGCCCAATTTTGTAAATAATTCTAGAAAAGAATCCCAATAGCAAATACTTGAACATAGTAGGAATATTATGTCAGCATGAGACATTTGTTGTCACATACTGATGATAAAACCTTAAGAGCATAAGATGCTGATGACATTATTTTTGCCAATATCTTTTTGCACTCATTCCACTTTAATTGATAATCAATATAGATCTCTAAAAAACTTGTGCTTGTTACACAATCAATAGTTTTATTATCTACACCTATTGTGACAGAATTGTCTTCACTGTCTGGTGAGGTGCATATTGTTTGTCTTTTTTTATGTTCAATGCAGATTTATTATACACTGCCCAACCATAAACATTCTTGATGGTTTCATTTGCTTTCTCTAACACAAGCTCTGGTGTTATATCAGTGACTATGATGTTGCTGTCACCAGTGACAAGAACTTTTTCTCCATGTCTTGCACTATCTGGAAAATCATCTGTTTATATTAAGAACAGGAGTGGACCCAATACACTAATCTGAGGAACACCTATGTTTATGTGTCTTTTGTCTGACAACTGTTGTACTGAAAACTTATCATTACCAGACTTTTGAACTATCTCAGTCTTTTGCATTCTGTTTTGCAAGTAAGACTGGAAAAACTTGTTTGCTATTCCTCTTTCACCTAGTGCTTCTAGCTTGTTGAATAGTACTTTCTGATCTACAGTGTAAAAAACTCAAGGCAAGTCTAAGAATATGCCTAAAATACAGTCATCCTTGTCAAGATCTTAAAGTACCACTTGTGTTAACTCAGTAATGGCTATTATTGTACTTCCCCTACTTTGGAAACCAAAGTAGGGGAAGTATTAGTTCATTTAACTCATTAGTCAATCCTGTATAACAGATTTGAATATTTTTAATAAAGTAGATGATAGTGAAATGGGCCAATAGTTTTCAATTACTTTGTGCATCACTGTTCTTTATGAAACTTCTGTTCTTTAGTAAGTGCACATCTGGTGCATGCTTAGGAACTCTGGAAAAATGCCTGACTGAAGGACTCATTTATTATGCTCATTAATGGGGGTTGTATGCTGTCTGTGCACACTTTTAGAACAGAAACTGGGTCCTCATACATACGTGCCAATTTCTTATTGTTTACTTTCTGTACTGTTTTCCTGACTTCAAGCTCTGTTGAGGAAAATAACATCATTGTGGTTGTTTCGTGGGTCTTTGTGATGCTTTTTGTGTTATAGGAAGATTTTGTTTCAGCTTCTCTGCAATACCAGAGAAATAAGAGAAATAGTCATTCACATCTGCCAGCCTTTTCCAGTTTCTTGTCTTACGACATCCCATGCTACTGTGCTTTTATTTTCTGCCTTAAATATTATGTTGTCATTGAATGATCTTGCAACAAACAGTGCCCTCCTGTCATAATTTTTCTTTACCTGTGATAGTAATCTAGGAACTGTGGATTAGTGCAGTCCTTTTTTAAAGGACTGAGAAATTTAAGTGTCTCTGAGTTATCCTACTGTTATCAGTTTTTTCCTTAGCTGTTGCTGTAGAGGTGGCTACTTTGGAAATGTCTTCTCAGAAAGGCAACCTACTGTTCTTCCACCCTCCACCCAACAGTTTCTGTGCCCTCTGTCCTATGACTTCCTCCCACTTCATGTCCACTTAGCCTCATTGTGCACTGCTCTCTGCCTATGCCCACAACAGTTTTCTCATTCTCTTCTCTTCCCCTCCCCATTTTGCAGCACTCCCTGTTCCCACCTCCTCCATCCCCCACAGCCTCCTTATGTTATACCTGGCAGCCTTGTCCTGCAGCAGTCTGCATGCTTCACCAAACAGTGCTAGAGTGCTCTTCTCTCCTCCCACCCGTACCCTGATATTCATTCCCCTTCCCCACCCCACTCCAGACTGTGGTGTTTGTTCCTTGTGACAGTTGCATTCTGGCCACAGGAACCAGAGACAGTGCTGAAGTGCACATGATGTGTGCTTGTTTGTGTGAATATGTGTGTTTTCTCTTTTCTGAAGAAGGCATTGGCCGAAAGCTCAGTGTGCAACAGTTTTTATGTTGTAGCTGTCTGTAGGTTAAAGTGTCATCTTTACAGTGAATAGCAGTATATCCTTTTCATGATACTGTTGATATTTGTAGACAAAGTATGTATTATACAAGGTGTACAACTTTGCTTCTGCTGTTTTTTTTCCCCCCCAATCATTTGAGGCTTTAATGAAACAAACTGGTTACACATGTATCATTCAAAATATTTTCCGTCGCTGGCCACTACTTTCTCCCATCTTTTGGGTAGTGTAGGAGTCCCGCATCAAAAAAATTGTTCATCTTTTGAAGCGATCCATGAATCAATGCAATCATGACTTCTTCATGAGATTGGGAGTGTTGGGCACCCAGGCCATGCACCATTGATCTAAACAGGTGATTGTCAGAGGGAGCAATGTCTGAAGAATATGGCAGGTGGGGTAGGACTTCCCATTTTAATGTTTTGTTGTGCATTTTGACCTCTTTTGCAGTGTGGGGTCGAGCGTTGTCATGCTGCAAAATCACTTTATCGTGCCTCTCGCTCTGTTGCGGCCATTTGTCTTTTAATAATCTGCTCAAACGCATTAATTGTGTTTGATAATGAGCACCTGTGACTGTTTCACTTGGTTGTAATGCCTCATAGTACAGGACGCTGAGCTGGTCCCACCAAATGCAGAGCATGATTTTGGAGCCATGAATATTTGGTTTGGCCGTCAATGTGGAACCATGTCCGGGATATCCCCATGATTTTTTGTGTTTAGAGTTATTGTAATGAACCCATTTTTCATCCCCAGTCACAATGTGATGCAGAAATCCCTTCCGTTTCTGCTTCTGAAACAACTATTCAATAAAACACACGAACGCTGTTAAACGTTGCTTGGTTTTGGCTCGCACAGGACCCAAGATCCTTTTTTCTGAATCATGCCCATTGCCTTGAGATGTTTTGAAATGTCTTGCTGTGTCACTCTGTAATGGATCTGCGAGATGTGTTATTTTCTGCCGGATTTGTCGATACCAAATCTAATGAGGGAAGTTGTAAATGTTTTCTTATATTTTTGTCAGAATTTTTTTTTTTACTTATTTTATGCTAATTTACTTATATTTTTGAGAGTGACAGCATATTGATTAATATTAGTAGATGTGACGAAGAATATCAAAGAGACTGGTTACAAGTGGAAGCTTGTGTGTGTGTGTGTGTGTGTGTGTGTGTGTGTGTGTGTGTGTGTGTGTGTGTGTGTGTGTTTGTGTTTGTGTAAAATGTCTTTGACGCTGGAGTTGTCTTTGACCGTAGTCAGTCGGCAGTGAACTCTCGGTGTGTGTTGATGGTGGAGCAATGTGCAGGTCGCCATCATAATAATTTGCTAGTGATCAGGAAAAATGAATTATGTTACTATTTTTTTATATAAGCACCAAGAAGTAACCACATTCGAAGAAATGGTATTTGAAGCACCAAAAATGAGGCAAATACATTGAACCAGGTCATTTCTGCAGCTGACGAACTGCATTGTGGAATCATACTTTCACTAGACAACTGAAGCCAACACAAAAAGACATCGTCTTGTAAACATTTCACAGAAAAGGTACTGTCACGAAATATGCTAAATACAGTATATAAAAAATAGTGAGCATATTTCAACTCCCACTAATTGTGCCAATTCTTCTTGAGTTTGACGTGATTTTCACCAGCAATGTCTCCAATTCTGCATCTTCCACTACTATGCCAGAATATGACGTTAAAATCACCGATCTTGAAGCGATGAAACCACTCACGACGTGTTCTTTCACAATAGCGTCCATACCATATGCACTTCAGAGCATTCAATGAGACTCTGCCGCTGTTTTCTTCATATTGAAACAAAACAGTTACACAGTCCACAAATGATGAGAATTAGGCTTGTAAACTGACATTTTCAATCAAGACAACTTTATGATGCAGACACAAATCGACTAGTGTTTGACTGAGATTATGTTGGCCAAGGTCCAAGCTAACTGCCTGACGTCTGCGATCTGTTTCTTTCGACCACTACTTACCATTGTTGCCACCTATCGGCAAACGGCGGAAGCAAAGTTGCACACATTGTGCATTCTGAGAAGATTCTTTTGAAGATTTACAGTTCTGTGGTCTTTACCAAGTCCATCTATAGCTTTATTATCTGAGAGTAATGATCAGGAAGGCAAAGATTACTTACTATATTCCCTGATGATATCTGTAAGTATATAGTCTAAGACTGAAGCAAAATTTTTTGATATCCTAATAGCAGTGTTTACCATTTAGGCTTTGCCAAAAGTACTCAAAATACATAAATTATATTTAAAATATTAAGAAAATTATTAGTAATTTCACCTTTAACTCCAGTACTCAAGGCTCTCAAAGGGGGAGAAAAAGAAGATGAAGATGAAGAAATGACACACCACAAAGAAATTATCTGAATTGGTCGGAATCAATAGATGTGATGTGCATTTGAGGACAAACAAATGATTAAAATTTCAGAAAAATAGGATTATTTATTCAAGAGAAAAAGCTTCACATGTTGAGCAAGTCAGTAACACATTGGTCGCTTCTGGCCCTTATACAAGAAGTTATTTGGCTTGGGATTGATTGATAGAGTTGTTTGATGTCCTCCTGAGGGATATCGTGCCAAATTACGACCAACTGATGTGTTAGATCGTCATAATCCTGAGCTGGGCGGAGGGCCAGCCCATAATGTTCCAAATGTTTTCAGGTGGGGAGAAGTTCAGAAACCTTGCTGACCAAAGTAAGGTTTGGCAAGCATGAAGACAAGCATTAGAAACTCTCGCTGTGTCCAGGCAAGAATTATCTTGCTGAAATGTGAGCCCAGGATGGCTTACCATGAAGAGCAAAAAAATGAAACGTAGAATATCGTCGACATACCATCACCGAAGGGTACCGCAGATGACAAATAGGTCCTGCTACAAAAAGAAATGTCATCTCAGGCCACCACTTCTGGCTGTTGGGCCAAATGGCAGGCTGGAATGTCTTTGAAAGGAGTAAATTTTCTTCAGTGATGAGTCCTGCTTTGAAATTAGCCCCGATGAACAGTGACGACATGTCTGGAGATGCCACGGACAGAAGTGGGATACTAAACTGACTGTTGCCCGCCATACGACCAGACGATCGGGAGTCATGGTCTGGGGTGTTATTTCATTTCATGGCAGGATCCCTTTGGTTGTCATCTGAAGCACCCTTAGAGCACAGTGCTATGTTGATATTCTACACCCCATTGTGTTGCCCTTCATGGCAAGCCACCTTGGGCTTATATTTCAGCAAGATAATGCCCTCCTGCACACAGTGAGAGTCTCTACTGCTTATCTTCATGCTTGCCAAACCCTATATTGGTCAACAAGGTAGCAGAATCTCTCCCCAACTGAGAACGTTTGGAACATTATGGATAGGGTCCTCCAGTGGGCTTGGTATTTTGACGATTCAACGCACCAACTGGACAGAATTTGGCATGATTTCCCTAAGGAGGTCATCAAACAACTCTTATCAATCAGTGTCAAGCTGAATACCTGCTTACATAAGGGCCAGAGGTGGACCAGAACATTATTGACTTGCTCAATGTGTGAATCTCTTTCTCTCCAGTAAATCATCTGATTTTTGCCCCATTCAAATAATTCCTTCATGGTAAATAATTCTCCCCCCCTCCTCCCCCCCTCCACCTCACCCAATCCTTTGGAATGTCTTCACATATCCACATATTATTATGTCAGTTTAGAGGGTTGAGACTCTTTCCAGGACTTTGGTTAATTTGTGACAGAAAATGCCCACATTACAGTTAGGCATGTGGCAATAATTAAATTCTCACAGCATGTAGCTTTTTTCAATGGCTGCCAGTTCAAAAGGTGTGTTCTTACTAATTGTGATCAGATCATCACTAGATTTGAACTACACTCCTGGAAATTGAAATAAGAACAACGTGAATTCATTGTCCCAGGAAGGGGAAACTTTATTGACAGATTCCTGGGGTCAGATACATCACATGATCACACTGACAGAACCACAGGCACATAGACACAGGCAACAGAGCATGCACAATGTCGGCACTAGTACAATGTATATCCACCTTTCGCAGCAATGCAGGCTGCTATTCTCCCATGGAGACGATCGTAGAGATGCTGGATGTAGTCCTGTGGAACGGCTTGCCATGCCATTTCCACCTGGCGCCTCAGTTGGACCAGCGTTTGTGCTGGACGTGCAGACCGCGTGAGACGACGCTTCATCCAGTCCCAAACATGCTCAATGGGGGACAGATCCGGAGATCTTGCTGGCCAGGGTAGTTGACTTACACCTTCTAGAGCACGTTGGGTGGCACGGGATACATGCGGATGTGCATTGTCCTGTTGGAACAGCAAGTTCCCTTGCCGGTCTAGGAATGGTAGAACGATGGGTTCGATGACGGTTTGGATGTACCGTGCACTATTCAGTGTCCCCTCGACGATCACCAGTGGTGTACGGCCAGTGTAGGAGATCGCTCCCCACACCATGATGCCGGGTGTTGGCCCTGTGTGCCTCGGTCGTATGCAGTCCTGATTGTGGCGCTCACCTGCACGGCGCCAAACACGCATACGACCATCATTGGCACCAAGGCAGAAGCGACTCTCATCGCTGAAGACGACACGTCTCCATTCGTCCCTCCATTCACGCCTGTCGCGACACCACTGGAGGCGAGCTGCACGATGTTGGGGCGTGAGCGGAAGACGGCCTAACGGTGTGCGGGACCGTAGCCCAGCTTCATGGAGACGGTTGCGAATGGTCCTCGCCGATACCCCAGGAGCAACAGTGTCCCTAATTTGCTGGGAAGTGGCGGTGCGGTCCCCTACGGCACTGCGTAGGATCCTACGGTCTTGGCGTGCATCCGTGCGTCGCTGCGGTCCGGTCCCAGGTCGACGGGCACGTGCACCTTCCGCCGACCACTGGCGACAACATTGATGTACTGTGGAGACCTCACGCCCCACGTGTTGAACAATTCGGCGGTACGTCCACCCGGCCTCCCGCATGCCCACTATACGCCCTCGCTCAAAGTCCGTCAACTGCACATACGGTTCACGTCCACGCTGTCGCGGCATGCTACCAGTGTTAAAGACTGCGATGGAGCTCCGTATGCCACGGCAAACTGGCTGACACTGACGGCGGCGGTGCACAAATGCTGCGCAGCTAGCGCCATTCGACGGCCAACACCGCGGTTCCTGGTGTGTCCGCTGTGCCGTGCGTGTGATCATTGCTTGTACAGCCCTCTCGCAGTGTCCGGAGCAAGTATGGTGGGTCTGACACACCGGTGTCAATGTGTTCTTTTTTCCATTTCCAGGAGTGTATGTGCCACCTGTAATACAAAGACGTCATTCCCTTGCCTTTAATGTCGTCCTACAGCAGCAACGAATGCTCTGTAATGCATACCACCACACTGTTCAAAGACTGAAGTTCATCTTCAAGCTGGTGTACTTTCTTTTTAATGGACTGCACATTTTGATGAATAATAGATAATTCCAAGCAAATTTTCATAGTGTTCGTTCACTCTCATGTGGAACAGTCAATCTTCTGAGCACCTAATGAAGAAATCTCTAAACTGGTTGAAACACTTACAAGGGAGGGGAGCCTGCTGTTGCGCTTTATCTCAAAAGAAGGCTAGTCCTCTTAACAATGACAACAAATATTTTATCATGTATGTCTCCACACCTACCTTCTACACCCTCAATAATTAGCTCCATCAACCTCCCTCTCCCTGTCCTATTGAGGTGTAAACCTCGCTTAGTGCAGCCCCACCTCCTGATAGTCTGCAATATAACCAGTCCAGTGTGCACCTGGTCAGCAGTCGTCAGCACCATTTCCAGATCAGCATTGACTCACTGAACAGCACTGCCGAGACAAGGCTGATCATGCTGCCACAATGGGCCAAGTAATCTTACATTGGTGCTACCAATTAGAGAAGCTATCTTATTAATGTCACCACCTATGATGTATGCCCCATCCCTATCCAAGCTGTTACCTGTCCCACCCACTATCACTACCATATTGTCCTTTGTAAAAGCATTACACAAAGGCCCTAAACCCCTATCACCTGATCTAACCCAGGACTTCCCTAACTGCCCTCCAATACAGGGCCTACAACTCTGCCATGACTGCTGTCTAGCAGCGGCACTCTCTTCTTCCCAACATTTGTACTCTTATTGTCCTTATTGTGACAGAGTCTGCTGCATATTCCATACTTCAACGCCATTTTCATTACATTCTGTATCTTTGGTATGCACTCTTATGTGGCAGAGCTTCCTGAAAAATAATGCTGTACCTAATAACAGTTACAAAGTCCATAGTAATATTTCATATGTCCATGTCAGTTGCAGTTGATGATACTTGCATTTGCATGAAGCTGCTGAGTTTGTTTGTTAGGTACTCTGTGCTGTGTGTGTACATTTTTACTGTTTGCTTCTAAACTACATCACATAAGCTTGAGATAGTTCCAGATTCAACTATTAAGCTGAAACCAGTTTCTAAGCTGCTGAGGATATTGAACAATGTTTCAGGACTTTTTTCCTATGTTTTGTTTTTCGTGTAACACAAGGGTTGTTTGCAAACAAAATAATAGGGAGGTGATTTTGACGTAACTCATTCACATAGAACATAAATGAAACTTGAACTAGTATAAAGCCATGTGAAATGCTCAATAAGAATAGTAATTTGCTCCATTCAGCACTCTGTGTTTTCTATTCCATAATTAGAAGCCTTCTGTAAGCCACTGCCCTCAATCCCAGTCTCATTAGGTTTGCAAGTGAGCAAGGTACTGTTTATAGAACTAAAAGCCTTTGTGAGGTCACAAAAAATTTCTGTAACCTTACTGCTCTTGTCTAAATATTTGCTTATTTGTTCAACAATACTATTTATTGCATCTGTCGTGCTTCTCCCTTACTCAAAATCAAACCAGTTCTCTAGGTCAATGGCACATTTTGCAGTAACATTTTGGATTTTGCTAACAATGTTCTCAAATCTGTTCAATATAACCAAGAGAATTGAGACAGTATTATGAATATTAGGAGCTCAGATGGAAAGCTAGTACTAAGCAAAAAACGGAAAGCTGAAATGTCGTTCTTTATGAATTGTAGTGTCACTTCTGCACATTTTTCATGTACCCAGAAATTGCAGTTTGTACACAAGACACCTTTGATAACACGTTTTTTGCACTTCTTACACAATGAACTGTTAAACTTTTGACTTTTTGAAACTAGCACTGTGTCACTACACTGTTTCCTTGACGCCATCTTTTTTGTATCTGATAAGATATAGCTTGGGTTGTAACATTGTTTTGTGTGAAAAAATCATGTTTTTCCATAATATTGTCAAAGTACATTCTAACTCCTTCACCTGGCAAGTTACCTATCCAAAACATGAGGGATTATTCACCATCTGCCCTAGTACACAGCTTTTGTCTTTGTGATAGGATGGCCATGCAATGATGCACTGTCACTCCTGTCTCCCACCTCACACTTCTTGCAATGCCATTCCTTACTCTCCTCTCTTCTGCACCTTTCAGTCCGTATGCTTCCTGTCCCCTCCCCACCACTCTTGCAGAATCTATGTCTTACTGATCTCCAACTTTTCAGAAGTCATAGTCATAATGGATTGTGGACCTGTCACAGCTGTGAGCAGTCATGTTTTGAATGGTATACAGCACTTTTATACTTGTGCATTGCTAGTTGGCTGGCAGTGACTTTGGGACACTAGTCAAGGTTTTGTAACACATATTCTTTTTACAATGGACAATAAATCCCACCTCCTTCACATGTTCACTACTGTCAGTTTTAAATTACTTTTGGATAATTGTGCCAGCTGAGCACTCCATTGCCTCATGTCTCAAGCCTCTTGTTTTATGCCTCAACACAAAGGTTAGGATTGTGCCTGTTAGCTGAAACTTTAAGTTTACTAAGTAATTTGAGTAGACATTTGTTTTGTCATTGTTTCCTGTGAAATTCAAATATCTTAGCTATGTTTGCTACATGAACACATTGTTGTAGAGTTTGTGAGAATTTTATTTAGATTGTGTTGTGAGTGTTGTGTGTTTCTGTGAGGCAGTGAAATGATGCACCATTCTTTATATATATATATATATATATATATATATATATATATATATATATATATAATGATTGGTTATAATAGAAGGAAACATTCCACAAAGGAAAAATATACTTAAAAACAAAGATGATGTGACTTACCAAATGAAAGTGCTGGCAGGTCGACAGACACACAAACGAACACAAACATACACACAAAATTCAAGCTTTCGCAACAAACTGTTGCCTCGTCAGGAAAGAGGGAAGGAGAGGGAAAGACGAAAGGATGTGGGTTTTAAGGGAGAGGGTAAGGAGTCATTCCAGTCCCGGGAGTGGAAAGACTTACCTTAGGGGGAAAAAAGGACGGGTATATACTCGCACACACACACATATCCATCCACACATATACAGACACAAGCAGACATGTATATGTGTGGATGGATATGTGTGTGTGTGCGAGTATATACCCGTCCTTTTTTCCCCCTAAGGTAAGTCTTTCCACTCCCGGGACTGGAATGACTCCTTACCCTCTCCCTTAAAACCCACATCCTTTCGTCTTTCCCTCTCCTTCCCTCTTTCCTGAGAGGCAACAGTTTGTTGCGAAAGCTTGAATTTTGTGTGTATGTTTGTGTTCGTTTGTGTGTCTGTCGACCTGCCAGCACTTTCATTTGGTAAGTCACATCATCTTTGTTTTTAAGTATATATATATATATATATATATGAATATAATAGAGGGAAACATTCCACGTGGGAAAAATATATTTAAAAAGAAAGATGATGAGACTTACCCAACAAAAGCGCTGGCAGGTCGATAGACACACAAATAAACACAAACATACACACAAAACTCTAGCTTTCGCAACCAACGGTTGCCTCGTCAGGAAAGAGGGAAGGAGAAGGAAAGACAAAAGGATTGGGTTTTAAGGGAGAGGGTAAGGAGTCATTCCAATCCCGGGAGCGGAAAGACTTACCTTAGGGGGAAAAAAGGACAGGTTTACACTCGCACACACACACATATCCATCCACACATACACAGACACAAGCAGACATTTGTAAAGGCCTTTACAAATGTCTGCTTGTGTCTGTGTATGTGTGGATGGATATGTGTGTGTGTGCGAGTGTAAACCTGTCCTTTTTTCCCCCTAAGGTAAGTCTTTCCGCTCCCGGGATTGGAATGACTCCTTACCCTCTCCCTTAAAACCCAATCCTTTTGTCTTTCCTTCTCCTTCCCTCTTTCCTGACGAGGCAACCGTTGGTTGCGAAAGCTAGAGTTTTGTGTGTATGTTTGTGTTTATTTGTGTGTCTATCGACCTGCCAGACACACAAACGAACACAAACATACACACAAAATTCAAGCTTTCGCAACAAACTGTTGCCTCATCAGGAAAGAGGGAAGGAGAGGGAAAGACGAAAGGATGTGGGTTTTAAGGGAGAGGGTAAGGAGTCATTCCAGTCCCGGGAGCGGAAAGACTTACCTTAGGGGGAAAAAAGGACAGGTTTACACTCGCACACACACACATATCCATCCACACATACACAGACACAAGCAGACAATATATATATATATATATATATATTTGGTAATTTTAAGGAGATGCCCATGATTTTTTAATGTAACTTCAGTGAATAGTAACCTGCAATTTTTCACAAATGGTTATTTAATCCCCCCATGTGAAAGTATCCAAGGGGAGTCAGTGACATTTTATTAGATGATTTGGCAAGTTTATATTGTCATTTTTCCAGTTGAGATTCCAGTGTTAATTAATCTTGACCTCTATGTAAGATTCCATTGTGTATTGGCTTCCGGTTTTATTGGAATGTCTGTTCAGTGTTGCTAAGCTACACAATTCAACAGATTAATGTCTAGTGTCCTTAGTGGAATTTCAATGACATTGTTCAGAGCATTTTAGTTTAGGTATAATCATAATCCTAACTCTTCTTCATATGAGTCCAGGAGTAGTGTGAACATTTTTGTGGCACTGACTGCAAAAGATTCAACTGCCACCAACCAACAAACATTTATTCTTTGTTTTATTATGTTGTTTCATATTTGGTGCTATTTTTATTCTTTAAATGTTTTTACAGTTTCTTAAGAAGAAAATCCAAGAAACTCTGTACAGGGGACACACTTATCACTACTTGCCACAATTTGCATCTATTTAAAGCTCAGCATTGACCTTTGCTTTTAGTCTGTGATGTAGCTACTTGGGAAGTGAGCATGATAACTGTGTGCCAGGAGTGAGGGGCTACCTATGTATTTTTATGCTGCACTTAATACCATATGTTTGCTATTATAGAGTGAAAATATTGTGTAAATGTTGCTTACATTATTATTTTAACTATGTACTGTCTTTTTTATCATACCATGGCCTGAGGTTGGTAACCCATACTGAAACTGGTAGCCAGTAGGCAAAATCAAAAATTGTGATTATAGACTAAAACAAAGTAAAATTAGGGTAAGTTAATTAAGCTTTAACAATAAGTTCTGTAAGGGCAACGGTAAGTTTTTTCACCTGATGAAAGTGAAAGACTTTTTTTATTATTTTTACTTCTCCTTTTTTCCTTATTCTCTAAATTTCATGTAACATTAGATGAAGTCTTCTTCTATAGTTTAGTTGGCATAAGAAGATCCCTGACAGCTGTCAGTGCTGTTGCAGCATTCAGCTGCAAAGATCAGATGGCTGCAAGTGAAAACAGTAGCCATCTGCAGAGCCGTAAATACACTAAGGTGTTGCCGTAGAGACGTTTACAAAATCATGTTACATGATTGCTGGAGGCAAAGCTGCCATGCCCGGCCCACTGCAACATCAGGGAACTTCTTACACTGACTTGACTATAGGTCACTGAACATGTTTCTCCGTTGAGTAGATTCCATTCCACTAGTTTTTTCTGTAAATGGCTGTACATTTTTCCTATGACAGCTTTGCTGGACTTACATAAATATCTAGGCACAATTTTATTATTATTATTATTGTTATTATTATTGTATGCAAGAATAGGTAATACAGATTGCACCAAATTTGGTGACTACACTGACTGTTCCAAAAATATGTACTTCATGCCTCTGTTTCCCATTGCCAAAGCACATAATATTTGAATTATTGTTTAACTCACTACAAGGTAACATGAAAGAAGAATTCCTCTTGCTTCTCAAACATTGCTCGTAAGTTTTTTGCACTTTATACATAAAAAACAAACTCTCTTAGATGCTGGAATTTAAATTAGTTTTGTGTTACTTGGTATTATAAACTTATAACATGCTTCCAATGTTTTATGTGAAATATTATTTTTTCATTTACAGTGTTGTCAATCAAAACTTTGTTTGATTTATGTTATAACAGGATTGAATGAATACAGAAAAAAGCTTTGTGGTACTTATAGTGGTGGTAATAAACGAAAACTGAGTGCAGCAGTTGCTCTAATTGGAAATCCTCCAGTTGTGTTCCTTGATGAACCGACAAGTGGTGTGGATCCAGTATCACGGCGGAAACTTTGGAATGTTCTTGGGAAGATCCACAAGACAGGACAAGCTGTTGTCTTAACATCTCACAGGTGAGTCACTTCTCTATATGCAGAGTCAGATTTTGAATATGAAATCTGAATGGTGTTTGCACTTTATGTATGTGGTAGAATATGAAATGCAAACAGTTGATATATCATTTCAGAAAGCTCTCATTGAAACACAGTCTTCAAAATACCAAAATGGTAAAACAAAAGACATCTTCTTAGAAGATCTTATGTAGTCTGCAACACTGAAATTACTCTAAGCAATTTCGTAACACTCCACATCTTATAAAAGGATCTGCAGGCCATAAGTACTCTCATAGTTTGTCATCTTGTTGTTGTTGTCTGAGCAGTAGCACAAATGTCTAAATGAAATCCGCATTCAGGAAAGAGAAGTGGTGTGCGGAAAGAGGTGTGTGTGTGTGTGTGTGTGTGTGTGTGTGTGTGTGTGTGTGTGTGTGTGTGTGGTTTGGCCTTAGACCTGTTCCAACTGGCCAGCTGCTGCCTATAAGGCAGTAGGAGGAGCAGCCTGTGGTCACGGAACATATGATTAGCGTGTCGCCTATCCCTACAGCCATTACTGTCAGTAGATGAAACCTGATGCGACTTCCTCTTTATGCAAGCAGCTCCTCATTTGGTGTCACAAGTGTTGAATGGACCTCATTCCAGACCCCCTATCTCAGAAAAAAACTGAAGAGGTACAGGCATTTGAACTTCGAATCTTCTGCTCAGAAGGCAGCATCAACTTTTAACCATTTAGTACAGAGGCAGTCTGAATAAAAATTAAACAGAATATATATGGCAGTATCATTTGTCATCAAATGTTCAAATGTGTGTGAATTCTTAAGGCACCAAACTGCTGAGGTCATCGGTCCCTAGGCTTACAAACTACTTAAAGTAACTTAAACTAACTTATGCCAAGACAAACACATACACCCATGCTCGAGGGAGGACTCGAACCTCCGGCGTGAGGGGCTGCGTGGTCCGTGACATGGCGCCTCAAACCACACGGCCAATATGTCATCCTAGTAGCGTGTTTACGCCAACACCGAATAGCTATGAACACCATACCATTATGTTTATTGGCTTTTTTCAGTTGAATAAAGTCCATAATAATATATTCTCAGGAATATTCAACTATAAGACCGTAGTATTGCAGATAACAGTTAAAGAGAGAGACTACTTTTCAGTGCATTGCTCAGCGACAAGGAGGAACATGAAAAAGAGGAGATGACTTTCATAGTTCTTCAGTCGATAATGTGCCGAGAGTCCTAATGATACAGACTAATATCAAATGTATGAACCTTAAAGATTATTGGTCTTGCACTAAAGCATCACTTTAGCTGCTCTGAAAGACACACAACATGTAAATTTCATTTATGATAGAACAGCCAATGCCACTGCATATGCAATAAAACACCTTAACTTCGAAAAATGATTGGCAAGCATGAAAATTCATTGGAGGAAGTCACCTGCAGCAGACAATCAAACAGAAACTGCAGTAGTAGTTTTCTTAGCTCTCTCTCTCTCTCTCTCTCTCTCTCTCTCTCTCTCTCTCTCTCTCTCTCTCTCTCTTCTACCTGTCTCTTTCTTTTCCTTTTTTTTCCACCTCATATTTTCATCAGCTCCAATGCTGAGATATAATTTGCATACTTTTGCCTGTTTTTAGCATCTTTCGTTAGTAGTTGTGCCCCAGTTGCGATGTACACAGTATAGCCCAGATATAATTACTCATCCTGGTCACTTGTTAAATAATGCACAGTATTTCCTACCAACCATCTACAAGTATTTTTTTTTGGCTGTGAGGTAACAGTTTCCAACTGGTTGTAGAACCAACATTAATGAGTGTGCTGTCTCAGTGTTCTGGAAATCAGTCATTCCTTCTACACATACCCATATGGCATTATTTCTTCACAGACATACATGTGTGTCTATGTGTTGATACGTTTACAATGTCTGATAGACCATCGGTGATAGAGCAACTCAAGTTCCTGCTGCTAATAAGGCGAGTACAATGTTTGTTTGTTATATGTTTTTACATTTTTATGAGCTTCCAACAAGAGTGACTTATATTTGCAGGTACCTCTATAGTTACTAGTTTATTTTTGTAATTTATTGCGTGTTTGAGTGAGTGCTTACTAGGCACAACCTTTTATTTTAATATCGCTGTTGTTATCGACTCTTATATCGACCCTCATATCGTACAGGCTTTTGTTTGTTTTGTTTTGCGTAGCTCAGTGTCAGATAGACGCTTCGGACGCGAGGAGATCATTCCAAAGTCTGGCAGGCAGCGATAGTCTTTCCAAGGGGGCCTCCCCAGTTAGCTTGACAAACAGGTTTCGGGCGTTATATGTGGCTGACAAAGTCTCTAAACCAGATGCAGTAATCCATGCTGTTTGAGAGGAAGCTTCTCGGACAGCAATGTCGAGGCATTCACAGAGGGTGGGTTTGCTTTTAGTTCAGAGCTCCAATGTTAGGTGCATAATGGGGCCCCTTAGGAACATGGCTGCCAAGGAGGGGAAGGAAGTCAGTGCGCACTCCGTGTGCGAGTCATTCTGGACGTGGAAAGGGTGCTTCCGGATTCCATGAAGAGTACAGGGTGCAGCCAATTGCAGGTGGTGGCTCATGTCGGTACCAATGATGTGTGTTGCTTTGGATCGGAGGAGATGCTCTCTGGTTTCGGCTGGCTAACAGAAATGGTAAAGACTGTCACTCTTGCTTGCGAGATTAAGGCAGAGCTCACCACCTGCAGCATTGTCGATAGAACCGACTGTGGTCCTTTGGTGTAGAGCTGAGTGGAGGGTCTGAATCAGAGGCACAGGTGGTTCTGTGACTGTGTAGACTGCAGATTCCTTGACATGCACTATCAGGTGGTGGGTTTTTGAGTTCCTCTTAATAGGTTAGGAGTCCACTACACACAGGAAGCAGTTACACAGGTAGCAGGAGCCTTGTGGACGGGACTGGGTGGTTGTTTAGGTTAGAGGGTCTCAGGAAACCACATAAAGGTTGTCCGTCTAGAAAAGGGCAGGTGTAACACAGTAAGATAGTTGTAGAAATGATCGGTATTGTAGTTGTAAATCATCGTAACTGTATTGGGAAAGAACCAGAGCTCCAAGCCCTAATAGAAAGCACTGAACAAGCTCAAATAGTTCTAGGTTCAGAAAGTTGGCTAAAGCCGGAAATAAGTTCAGCCAAATTTGTTTCAAACCGTCTAATGGTGTTCAGAAAGGATGGATTAAATACAGTTGGTGGCGGAGTATTTATTGCTGTGAGAAGTAGTTTAACTTGTAGTGAAATTGAAGTAGATAGTTCCTGCCAAATAGTATGGGTACAGGTTATACTTGACAATCAGACTTCAATCTATCCTCGATATGCTGGAAAAATTATACATTTAAAGACGGTGGCAGGCATAAAATCCAAAATTGTACTGAATACTTTCTCAGAAAATTATTTTGAACAATTAGTTCATGAACCCACTCAAAGCATAAATGTTTGCAAAAGCTTACTTGACTTCTTAGCAACAAATAATCCTGGACAAATAGGGAGTATCGTGACAAATACAGGGATTAGCGACCACAAGACAGTTGCTGCTAGGCTGAATACTGTAACACCTACAACTATCAAAAAGAAAAGCAAAGTATGTCTACTTGAAGCTGACAAAAATGCTCTTAATGCCTTTTTAAGAGACAGTCTTCACTGCTTCCGATCTGATCATGTAAGTGTAGAAAAGATATGGAATGATTTCAAAGAGACAGTATCGACGGCGATTTAGGGATATATACCACATAAATTAATAGGTCATGGTACTGATCCCCCATGGTACACAAAATGAGTTAGATCGCTGCTGCAGAAGCAATGAAGAAAGCATGCGAAATTTAAAAGAATGCAAAATTCCCAAGATTGGCAAAGTTTAGTTCAAAATATATCACGTACTTCAATGCAAGATGCTTTTAATAATTTCCACAACAAAACTCTGACTCAGAACCTGGCAGAAGACCCAAAGGGATTCTGGTCATACAAAAAGCACACCAGTGGCAAGACTCAATCAATACCTTCACTGTGAGATAACAACAGTGAAGTCACTGATGACAGTGCCACTAAAGCAGACTTATTAAACACAGTTTTCTGAAATTCCTTCACCAAATAAGACAAAAAAATATTCCTGAATTCCAATCAAGAAAAACTACCAAGATGAGAAACATAGAAGTAGATATCCTCGGTGTAGCAAAGCAGCTTAAATCACTCAATAAAAGCAAGACCTCTGGTCCAGATTGTATACCAGTCAGGTTACTTTCAGAGTATGCTGATACAATAGCTCCATATTGAGCAACTGCTCGCTCACAGAAAGGTCCATACCTAAAGACTGGAAAATTGCTCAAGTCACACCAATACCCAAAAAAGGAAGTAGGAGTAATTCGCTGAATTACAGACCCATATCACTAATGTCGATTTGCTGTAGGGTTTTGGAACATAAACTGTGTTCGGACATTATGAAGAACCTCGAAGAAAACAATTTTTTGACACGCTGTCAGCACGGATTCAGAAAATATCGTTCTTGTGAAACACAACTAGCTCCTTATACTCGTGAATTCATGAGTGCTATCAGCAGGAGTTGTCAAATTGATTCCATATTTTTTACATTTCCAGAACCGTTTCTCACAAGCAGTTTTTTAACCAAACTGCGTGCCTATGGAATATCACCTCAGTTGTGTGACTGGATTCATGATTTCCTGTCAGAAAGTTCATAGTTCGTAGTAATAGACAGAAAGTCATCGAGTAAATAGAAGTAATATCCAGCATTCGTCCCTCTATTGTTCCTTATCTATATTAATGACATAGGAGACAATCTGAGTAGCCGTCTTAGATTATTTGTAGAAGATGCTGTCATTTACTGTCTTGTAAAGTCTTCAGATGGCCAAACCAAATTGGAAAATGATTTATATATCTGTTTGGTGCAAAAAGTGGCAGTTGACCCTGAATAAAGAAAAGTGTGAAGTTATTCTCAAGTGTATTAAAAGAAATCTGTTAAATTTTGATAATGTGATAAGTCACTCAAATCTGAAGGCTGTAAATTCAACTAAATACTTACTTACGGATTACAATTACAATTACAAATAACCTAAACTGGAATAATCACATAGATAATGTTGTGGGTAGAGCATTGGCAGAACACTTAGAAAGTGCAACAGGTTGACCAAAGAGACTGCTTACACCACGCTTATCCGCCCTATTGTGGAGTATTGCTGTACGGTGTGGGACCCACATCAGGAGGGACTGATGGATGACATCAAGAAAGTTCAAAGAAGGGCAGCTTGTTTTGCGAAATAGGGGAGATAGCAGACATGATACGTGAATTGGAGTGGCAATCATTAAAATAAAGGTGTTCTTCGCTGCAACGGGATCTTCTCATGAAATTTCAATCACCAGTTTTCTCCTCAGATTGCAAAAACATTCTGTTGGCACCCACCTACCTACATAGGGAGAAATGATCATCACAATAAAATAAGAGAAATCGGGGCTCACACAGAAAAAATTAAGTGCTACCATTAGAGAGTGGAACGGTAGAGACAGTGTTCATTGAACCCTTTATCAGGCACGTTATTGTGAATAGCAGAGTAATAACGTAGATGTAGATGTTTATGACAAATATATTTTGTGAAATTTTTATTCCATTGGTAATGTTTCATTAACTATTTTGTACGAGGCTGATCTTATGTCAGTTCTTTACACTTTATTGTGAATATTCTTCCGTGTTATGTCCCAGTCCTTATAGGTATATGTTGCTTCCATATGACTGACTCTTCCATTGATGTTCATTAGCTAGTATAATTGAGCAGTGGTTCAATCTTGCTGTGGGTTTGTTTCTGCCCAGAGGCAGCCAGTTTCCAGCAGCAACATTTTGATATTTTTATCCCAAATTTATCAGTACTTGGACACTGTCTGGCTTGTATGTCTTTATAGTTCCAGGTAGTGCACTGTCTTGGTATTTGTGGTACAGTTGCTCTGTTCTCGATATCAGAAGTGCAAAGCATTTTGTATGAACACCTATTAGCCCAAGGTCACTGTTTTCTGGTTGGAGAGTTATAAAATTTGCCCCCATCTTGAAGATTTCACCCTTATGGATATACCAGCCTACTGCAGCAATTATTTTTGCAGTCTAGTTTGAATCCTCTCCACATTGGTATTAGGCTAGTTTTCCTGAGAATTAGCTTAGAACGAGACAATTTTTTAATATTTATTTAAACTACTATTGACTTTCTGTAGGTTCTGTTCCGTTCTGATCATAAGATCACACCCATGTCTTTCGCATGTGCTATAACTGCATTAAGATTGAGCATGGGTTCAAGCCTTGAAGTTTGCAATTCATGTACTTACTTATCTTTATTTATCCAAAAATCATCCCACAATGATATAGGATTTGTCAAGGTAATCCATTGCCAATCAAAATAGTCCAAAATATACAGAATACATAAAATGTTTTGTGAGGATAGGACAGGTAGTATGGGGGGATAGGACAGGTGATCGGCTGTGGCCTTGATTAAGGAATAATCCTGGCATTTGCCATTGTGATCTAGGATAACCATGGAAAACCCAAATCGGAATAGTTGAACAGAGCAGCTCCAACCTCCACAATATGAGGTCTTAACAGCTGTGATGCTTTATTCAGTAATTTCCTATTGTATCATGTTTCTTGATTTACACACAGTTCGTTTCAGGTAACTTGAAGTATAAAATATAGTTCTGTTCTTCATTGCCACACACACTGAGGACACCTGCAGATGACTCCTGAACTGTGTCCGGTTACTTGCAATGTAAAACATAGTTCTGCTCTTCACTGACGCATACTCTAAGACGTACACCAAAGATTCCTGGGCTATGAAGATACTGCTGTGAAGCTTAACTCAATCCCAGACTCCAGATTCAACTGTGTGCTGCTTGCCACCTGAAAACCAACCCAACAAACAGTCCTGTCATGCATTTTACTAAACGAGGTGGCACAGTTGTTAACATACTGGACTCACATCCAGGAGGATGATGGTTCAAACCCACTTCTTGCCGTCCTGATCTAGGTTTTCCCTAAATCGCTTCAGGGAAATCCTGGGATGGTTCTTTTGAAAGGGCACAGCCGCCTTCCTTCCCTAAGCCAATGTGACCGATGATTTCACTGTTTGGTCCCCTCCACCAACAAATCAACAACAATGTATTTTACATCTTGAAACATGTTACCTGCGAAAGCAGTAAACCACCATCATGTACTGACATGTGAAAAGATGCTGTAGTTACCCCTTACATTGCCATCTACTGATGTGAATCCTCTAAGTGATCTTCAGTTATGTAATATACATTACTTGTGAAGAACATTTTAGCTGCCTTCTTAAACAAATTTATTTTAGTAATTTTTATCATCTCCTTTGGCAATTTATTATGCAGTTTTATCCCATGGTGTAAAATGTTGCTTTGAGTTTTTTGTTTGTTTTTCCTGGATAAATGTAACTCCAAAATGGCTGCTGCTCCATTCCTTTGTGTAGAACTATTGATCTAGTATTTTGTAATATTTTCCATGATAGGCACCATAGTTTAGTAGATATACTTGGTGCAGTAAGGATGCCTAATTTTTTAAATAGTCCTACTACTACTTCCATTTATTGTTCTCATTGCCCTTTTCTGAAGTTTAAAAACCATGTCCATGTTTTGTGCCTTCAGTCCCTAGAAAAGCATCCCATAGCTAAGAATTGAGAAAATGTAGGCATAGTACGTCACTACAAAACATTGGCTATTACAAACATGCTAACATCCTTAGAGCATAGCATGCTGAGGACATTCTTTTTGCCAGTATCTTTGTATGTCCCCTCCAATCGATATTCATCCAAAAAACTTTGTGTTTGCTACACAATCTCACAATCTATAGACTCATCATCTACTAGCTGAGGACCTGGCATGGGCTGGGTATGTATTTATTTTACTCTTCTATCAGTTTATCACTTCCTCCCCCTTTCTCTGTCATCTCCTCCTCCACCCACTCCCTGTTCCTGTCATCCTCTTTCATTTCCTGTTCATCTCCTCCTTTTCCCCCTCTCTGTCCATTTCCTCCTCTTCCCCTTCTCTGTCCATTTCCCCTCCTTCCTCTCTCTGGCCATCTCTTTGTTCTCCTGTCTCTGGCCATCTCTTCCTATTTTCTTCCTTTGTCCATCTATTCCTGTCCCCCATCTCTCTCTGTCCACGTCGTCCTCTGTCCATAAATTCCTGTCCTCTCTCTCTCTGCCCACCTGTTCCTCTTTTCTTCCTCTGTCCATCAACTCCTGTCCCCTCTCTTGCCCACCTCTTCCTCCTCCTCCTCAAGTCCTGTCCCCTCTCTCTGCCCACCTCTTCCCCTTTTCTCAATTCCTGTCCCCTCTCTCTGTCCATCTCCTCCTCTTTTCTTCCTTTGTCCATCAGCTCCTATCCCCTCTCTCTGTCCACGTCTTTCTCTTTTATTCCTCTGTCCATCAACTCCTGTCCCATTTCCCTGTCCATTTCCCCCTCTCTGTCTCTATCTGCCCATCTCCTCCTCACTGCCACCCTCCCCCACAAATCTGTTTCCATCTCACCTTTGCCCCCTCACTGTCTGTCCATCTCCTCCTTCCCCCTTCTCTCTCTCCTTGCTGCACCAAATAGGACGCTGGTGCTCTTACCTGTTGTGTTGTGAGTCTGTAACTGTTATGTTCCGAGGAACCAAATGTTATGTCCTCATGTGCAAATGATAAATTGCTGGAAGTGGCCAGAGGGTCTGTCGCTAAAGGAATCTGGACAGGCGAGCAAAAGAATTAATTGGCATAAGTGCAGTTTAAAGAAATATAATTTACTCAACTTGTGCAAAAGAACTGCTACACTGTTGAAAACATGCGGCAGATGCAGCTAGCGATAAGCATAGGTCCGACAAGAGCGTGCATCTATGTATACTGAATGTTTGCTGGTAGAGTGAGCTATCAACAGCTTAGTGTAATGTTTGGCACCAACTAGTGACACGGAAGTATTAAAGGCAAGCAGACTGGTGCTCGCCACTTAAGACACTCTTGTGGTGGTCTTCATCGATCAGCGTCATAGGGGTTCTTCATTGTGGCACTGTTCAAAGTACCACTCACATCACCAGCAGGGATCTTCAAGGCACCAGCACTGGCAATATTAATAAGATATGATAGTACATTACCCCACAGTATTTCTTTCCGGATTGGAACTAATACTTTTACCAAACTTGGTTGAAGTTGTTCAGGTATTTAGGATGATGTTTTTACCTGTGGCATTGCCCACAAACACATATATATTTAATGTATTTCACTCACATTTGTACACATTTCACCAGTATCTCTAGTGAATTTTGCCCTTCTGTTTAATTCTCTCGCAGCTCAGTGTTTATGAAGTCATATCTCCTGACCTTTGTGCTGCCGAGTGATACAATTTTACATGTGCATCCAGTGGTATATACGGTTACTGTGTATGACGTGTATTGCAAATAGAGGTAGCAGTAAAGTAATAATAAATTAAAATGTTGTACATGATGCTGCAGTTTTTTTACATTTCTGTATTTGACATAATATCTCCCAACTGTGTGTTGTACAATGATATATTTTTGTTGGTCCATTCTGCAACATATGTGGATACTGCCTGTGAAATGTGTTGCAAATTGAGTTAGTAGTAAAGAAGCAATAAATTATAAATTAAAACATTGTGTATGATGTGACAGTTTTTCATGCACCTTTACCTTTGACATCATACCTCCTGAAGTACGTGTTGTACAATGATATATTTTTGTATGTACAATCAGTGGCAGATATGGACACTGTCTGTCAAAAGTTTTAAATGTAGAGTTAGTAGCAGTGAAGTAAGAAATTTAAACATACTGCATGATGCAGGTGTTTTCCACACACCTCGGTGTTCATGACATATATCCTGAATTATGTGTTGGCCAATGATACAGTTTTTCTGGTACACTCAGTAGTATATATGAATACTGTCTGCAAAGTATGTTGTGAATACAATTAATAACAAAAAAGTAATTAATTGAAATGTCCTGCTTCATGTGGTTGTCTTACTGCATGAACAGAAAAAAATTAGTGAGTGATAAACTTTTCTCCTTTCATCATTTTATGGGGGTCATCAGTGAGGGAAAGCTTTTTAAAGGTTTGAAATTATGTGTAAAGTTTGTTGCAAGTCTCTGAGTGCTCTCATTCTCAAATACTGGATGAGTGAAGTATTGCTGTTTGTGAGTTGTGGGCTACTATTTTTTTTCTCCCCCCCACCCCAACTACTTTGGTTCTTATCCCCACACCAATGACTTCCAGACAGTAAGTGATAAGTGTACCAAGACTTGTTGGAATCACTCCAGTGGTTAGGAGGAAATGTGGAACATGCTTACTTGCATGCATATGTACAACAGTTGTATAATATATGTGGATGCTTAAAAGTGTCCTTTAGCAGAAGCTGGAAATTTTATTAATGTATAAAAATGGAATCATCAGTTCAACTTGACACCTGCAAACATACCGTCTCTCGCATTTGCTGAATAAGTCTCAGTGAATGTTTGAGGATTTAGTTTTTACTTCTGTTCTATTTCATAGTTTTAGTTTTAATTCACTTAGGATTTTAGAGCAGTAGCCATTATAAATATTCAATTTTTTTTTTACAGCATGGAGGAATGCGAAGCTTTATGTACTCGCCTGGCAATTATGGTGGCCGGACAGTTCATGTGCATGGGGAACAGTCAGTACCTGAAACAAGTGTTTGGGCAAGGTTTTACTGTTGTGATAAAGATAAAATCTGGAAGTGACATAGAACAAGTGAACAAACTGAAATTTTGGTTTCAAGAAAAATTTAAAAATAACTGCATTCTCCAAGATGAGCATGTGGTATGTATTAAATATCTCTCTCTCTCTCTCTCTCTCTCCCCCCCCTCCCTCTCCCCCCCTCCCCCCTCTCCCTCCCCCCCTCTCTCCCCCCCCTCTCCCTCCCCCCTCTCCCTCCCCCCTCTCCCTCCCCCCCTCTCCCTCCCCCCTCTCCCTCCCCCCTCTCCCTCTCCCTCCCACCTCTCCCCCCCTCCCCACCCCTCTCTCTCTCTCTCTCTCTCACACACACTTACACACACACACACACACACACACACACACACACACACACACACACACACCATCACCCTCCCTCGCACACTCTTCTCCCTTTCTCCTGCCTTGACTGTTTTCAAAAATTATTGTCTTTGTTCTATACTTAAAACATGGTACTTGGTTGGCAGCCACCATACACCAGGCACACTTTTTTTTTCTCCTGAAAGAGATACATTATTTAGACTGCAGTAATAGTTAGCAAAGTGAAGATCTATATAAATAGAAATTGAATGTCCATTTATTCAAAAATGTGTATTTCTGAAAGTTCTTGACCAATTGCTCTGAAGTTTGGACAGAACACTGCATTCTAATACAGGCGTGTTTTTAGGTACCTATTTCTTTAACCCACCAGTGGGCATACCTACGTAAAAAGCATGCCAGCCACAAAGAACATTGTTTTGTACCATTCCATTGTTAAAACTTCCTGGCAGATTAAAACTGTGTGCCCGACCGAGACTCGAACTCGGGACCTTTGCCTTTCGCGGGCAAGCGCTCTACCATCTGAGCTACCGAAGCACGACTCACGCTCGGTACTCACAGCTTTACTTCTGCCAGTACCTCGTCTCCTACCTTCCAAACTTTACAGAAGCTCTCCTGCGAACCTTGCAGAACTAGCACTCCTGAAAGAAAGGATATTGCGGAGACATGGCTTAGCCACAGCCTGGGGGATGTTTCCAGAATGAGATTTTCACTCTGCAGCGGAGTGTGCGCTGATATGAAACTTCCTGGCAGATTAAAACTGTGTGCCCGACCGAGACTCGAACTCGGGACCTTTGCCTTTCGCGGGCAAGCGCTCTACCATCTGAGCTACCGAAGCACGACTCACGCTCGGTACTCACAGCTTTACTTCTGCCAGTACCTCGTCTCCTACCTTCCAAACTTTACAGAAGCTCTCCTGCGAACCTTGCAGAACTAGCACTCCTGAAAGAAAGGATATTGCGGAGACATGGCTTAGCCACAGCCTGGGGGATGTTTCCAGAATGAGATTTTCACTCTGCAGCGGAGTGTGCGCTGATATGAAACTTCCTGGCAGATTAAAACTGTGTGCCCGACCGAGACTCGAACTCGGGACCTTTGCCTTTCGCGGGCAAGCGCTCTACCATCTGAGCTACCGAAGCACGACTCACGCTCGGTACTCACAGCTTTACTTCTGCCAGTACCTCGTCTCCTACCTTCCAAACTTTACAGAAGCTCTCCTGCGAACCTTGCAGAACTAGCACTCCTGAAAGAAAGGATATTGCGGAGACATGGCTTAGCCACAGCCTGGGGGATGTTTCCAGAATGAGATTTTCACTCTGCAGCGGAGTGTGCGCTGATATGAAACTTCCTGGCAGATTAAAACTGTGTGCCCGACCGAGACTCGCAGAGTGAAAATCTCATTCTGGAAACATCCCCCAGGCTGTGGCTAAGCCATGTCTCCGCAATATCCTTTCTTTCAGGAGTGCTAGTTCTGCAAGGTTCGCAGGAGAGCTTCTGTAAAGTTTGGAAGGTAGGAGACGAGGTACTGGCAGAAGTAAAGCTGTGAGTACCGAGCGTGAGTCGTGCTTCGGTAGCTCAGATGGTAGAGCGCTTGCCCGCGAAAGGCAAAGGTCCCGAGTTCGAGTCTCGGTCGGGCACACAGTTTTAATCTGCCAGGAAGTTTCATATCAGCGCACACTCCGCTGCAGAGTGAAAATCTCATTCTGGAAACATCCCCCAGGCTGTGGCTAAGCCATGTCTCCGCAATATCCTTTCTTTCAGGAGTGCTAGTTCTGCAAGGTTCGCAGGAGAGCTTCTGTAAAGTTTGGAAGGTAGGAGACGAGGTACTGGCAGAAGTAAAGCTGTGAGTACCGAGCGTGAGTCGTGCTTCGGTAGCTCAGATGGTAGAGCGCTTGCCCGCGAAAGGCAAAGGTCCCGAGTTCGAGTCTCGGTCGGGCACACAGTTTTAATCTGCCAGGAAGTTTCATATCAGCGCACACTCCGCTGCAGAGTGAAAATCTCATTCTGGCATTCCATTGTTGTTTCACAATTGCAAGCATGTACCTGTTCCTTAGTAATATACAGTAAACAAGAAGCTAGATGAGGAAAAATTTACAATCAGTGCAAGAAAATGACACAAATTCGAAGCTAGTAACACAATCCCACAATGAGGCAGATGTCTACTAGATAATTATCAATCAAATAGGCAGTTGGCTGGGATATCATGCAAATGTGCTGTTTAATGCTTCGAGTGTGTCATTACTGTGGGGTAACAGTTAACTATGACAATAGGGAGAAGATAAATGGAAGTGACCCCATGTCTTATGAACAACACGCAGACAATTCACTTGTTTATTGTAAATACTGAGTAGCTAATTATTATTATGAAAAACAACATGCTGAATGTTCAGTAGGTAAGTAGTTCACAGGAGGTGCTGAAAATGTTCACCATAAACTTCAATACACAACTCGGCACCCCTCAGCATGTTTTGGGAAGCTTTCGCCAATTCATTTGGTGTGATTTCTGTAATTGCCTTGATAATGGTTGCTTTCAACTCTTCAGTTCTATGCGAGTTGTTTCTGTTTGCTTATTTTCACGCAGTAATGTCATACAGAATAATATTCCTGGTGTAACTCATCTTTAAGAAAGAAAGTCTTCATTGCTCAAAAACCTGCTGCAAGAAAAATGTGAGTGCTCACATGCAATCATCTGGTAGACTTCCATTTAAGGAAGTAAATATTCTGACTACTACTTCATAGTATGTTTATTCCCTCATGGCCTTTGTTGTAAATAATCCACTACAGTTCAAAAGAAATGATGATGTGTATAATTACAACACCAAGAGAAAAAAATGACATTCATTTCACCACATTAATATTGTCCTTGGCACAAAAATGGGTACACAGCAATGCAACCAAAATTTTTTTATCATTTACCCAGTGAAATAATATGTGTGGTGGACAACAAAGTAACATTTGAAAACAAACTGAAAAAGTTTCTCCTTGACAACTCCTACTATACTATAGAAGAATATCTATTATTGTAATGTGCAAAAGGTGTTGGGCAGGAATTACTGACTCATATCTGTACAGGAAACATTTCATGCTTCCCAAAACACAAAACCCCTGGTCTGGTACAAGTTTGTCGATGACATCTTTATAATCTGGCCCCAAGGCCAGGACACCTTATCCGCATTCCTCCACAACCTCAACACCTTTTTTTTCCCATCCACTTCGCCTGGTTCTCTTCCATACATTGTGCCACCTTCCTAGATGCTGATGTCCTCCATTCAGATGGCTCCATCAACACCTCAGTCCACCTCAAACTCACCAATTGCCAACTGTACCTGCATTTTGACAGTTGCCACCCCTTCCACATAAAAAAAAAAATCCCTCCCATACAGTCTGGCCACCCGTGGTAGAAGCATCTGCAGTAATGATAACTCCCTTGCCCAGTATGCTGAAGGCCTCATTTGTGAGACAGACAGGCAATACCTTCCAGACCTAATTCATAAACAGATTTCCCATGCCATATCCTCACACACCTGATACTCACATCTATCCCAAGAACCAACCACAAAGAAGCATCCCCCCTTGTCGGACTGAAATGACTGAACTACTTCCCTTGTCAGGCTTTGATTATCTATCATCATGCTCTGAAATTAGGGACATCCTACCTAAAATACTTCCAACCCCTTCTAAAGTGGTGTTCCACCACCCACCCAACCTACACAACATCCTAGTCCATCTGCACGTGCCATCTCCTGCTCCAGTACCCCTGTCCAATTTGTGTCCCCACATCAGTTAGTTGTGTGCTGTTATCTCATCCCAAATTATGTGAAATCATGTGCAAAGCAGTCTGCCAACTGCCCCCTAGCTAGCAGACAGATGGCTCCCCACTCTCCCACAAGCCAGCCACCCACACCCCCACCCCAACCCTTACGCACACCCACACCCCACACTCCACCCCAGTACACTCACTGTGGGCTATTACAGATCTAGTAGTCAACTGAGCACAATGTAGTGAGACACGTGTGTGGTTGGGGGGGGGGGGGGGCATTTTTCCTACAGACAGAAAAACAGGTAAAGGAACAGCATTCTGAAAGCTAGACAAGCTCCATACCCTTTGTTCTTGCACCTATCAATGACTCAGCACTTTTGCCTTTTGGTGAGTTATCTCCCTTATTCATAAATAACTCATTTTTTAACCCGCTTGTAAGTAATCAGTCTGTTGTTACAACATAATTTATGATTAGATAAATGACTCATTCCACGTCATTACAATTTATTGTGCAAATGATTCACGGAACCCGAAACTAACTCAAAGATATATTGCCATATTCTCCAGATGAATTTAAAGAAATATGCGAAGACATATTAGTGATCTATTATGTTACAGCAGAAAGTCAATTGAAGGCTTTATTTCAGTAGTGGTACACATCCAGTTTCATTCATTTCAATATACTGAGACTTAAACATACCAGTAATTGAGTGATGACAATAGAAAGAAATGATAATCCCTCACAAGTGATGGACTGCAGGATTTCAGGTATCTTGGACAGAGAATTCGTATAACTCAGTTACATTTGAGTTTTAGAATCTCAAAATGGAGAAAATTGGAGGTGCGTCGCGATTTAAGTAAGGCCTTGATATTATAGCTATACTGTATATGAAGAATGTACTGTATTTCTGTTAACTGAGAATAACACTGTTGAAATCGTTGATACTGACTTCTGTTATGTTATTTTTAAATGCTTTCAAGTGCCTGTGCTAACACCACCTGCAAGCCTTGAGAGAAAAATTACTTTTGAATCAGTTAAGCCTGTATTGATAGCCCATTAGTGAATAAGAAGGAAACATCCAAAATCTGAAATTGCTTACTATTCAATATCTTAAGTTTTCAGCTGCAGGAAACATGAGAGTACTTACATACTTACAAACTCTTTTTGTTTCATGTATTTTGAAATAATTTTTATTTTAATCACATCCCCAATCATTTGTATATATGTTCCAATCTCTGTCTTCTCCTACAGTATTAAGTCTTCTTGTCTGTCTTTAGTACTAAGCAAGTTAATCTTGATATCTTTGCATAGGTCCTATCACACTGTTACCGTATTGTTTGCCATGTATTTCTTTCCTCACTGATTCTGGAGCTCCTACATCGTCCTCCTCCTTTTTTTTTTTATCCTCTCACAGTGAATTGTAGTTCTACTTCTGATCCTTTCTTTTATTGCTAATTGCTTGGATATACTTGTTGAACAAAGCAGAAGAAAGATTGCCATATATCCGCTTTAATCTGAGACTTCCTCTCATGGTATGCATTTCAAACATCTTGTATCATTTTATGCTGTTGAATGCCTTACACACACACACACACACACACACACACACACACACACACACACACAGAGAGAGAGAGAGAGAGAAAGAGAGAGAGAGAGAGAGAGAGAGAGAGAGAGAGAGAGACTATGTAAGTGTCTTGAATTTTTTCTTAGACCTTGCTTCAGTTGTCAAGTGTAATGTCATAATGGTTTCTCTGATGCTGTTATCCTTTGTAAAGCCAAACAGATTTGGTATTCTTCCAAAAGTGTGATAGTGCTTATAGTATTGATTGCACACAGTAATTTTCTCTATTTTTCAGAGTGATTTTTGAAATTAGATAGGAACAAACTATTATTTACAAATTAAGATCTGTACTTATTCTCCATAGTAATAATCATTATTGTCCTTCTTCTTCTTCTTCTTCTTCTTCTTCTTCTTGATTGCCCTGTTTTTCTAAAGACCTTTCATCTAAATGAACAAATTAATAAGCATTTTATAACACACAAATAAATAAAGAAACTTTGACATTCACACCCACCTATTGCAAAATATTGTATATTGTCCAACTGTGTTATTAATTTAAAAAATGTTGTTGTAGCACATCATTTTGTGACAGGAGAAGTAAGTAGAATTTTGTAAATCTTTTCTCACATTTCAGCTCATTGTCATATTTCAGTCTCTCTTGGTGAGAGATCCAGGAACTTCACATACTTCAGAATAAAATATCAATTTTTCTGTCACACTTGCATATGTGTTCCCAAATCATTGCATACAGTATACACTGACATGGACTATGCATCTAAGCTTCATAAACTAACTGTGACATTTACATGCTCAGCATTATCCCTTGACCCTGTGATCGCTGCAAATGTTGTCACTGCATTTCATGCCGAAATGGCTTTGTTGTCACCTAATACTGCAAATTGTGGTGAGAGACAACTTTTGTGTCACTACCTGTAATGTTTTGCTGCACAGCCACCTTGCTTTTTCTGAACATTTGAATATTTCTGGTATACTGGGTGCGACAACTTCATCGGGTGCTCTGGATTTTGCCACCCTCAATATAAAATAAATACAGTTACTCGACACCTAAAGTTTTTTGTATCGTAAAGCTTCTCTAGAATACATTACTGTCTAGATTGGTACTGGCAAAGTAAAAATATATTTTTATTTTCTGTTTTTCATTTATTTTTAGACAAGTATCAGTGTAATCTCATCTTTCCTGTGCAATTATCCACGGTTAATAATTATTTTATAATATAAGCCTTGAAACATGGCAGTATAGTGCATGTTTGGCATTTGTACCTGGATTCTTGATGCATTTATTTTTTTTAGTAATATTTAGAAAATGCTACCCAGTAAATCGTAGAGGATTTTTGTCATCAAAGTGCCTTCACCTGCCAGCTTTCCTCTCTTCTGTGACATAAGCTTCAACAATTTCTCTTACCAGAGGCAGATGATACGCTACCATTTTTTCACTTTATTACTACTCAGTGGGGAGCACGAGAATTTAAAATGCATAGGTTGAATACACGGAAAAATAACTTTTTATACTGCTTCACAGTCTTTCACATTGATTTGACTGATCTCTGTAGCATGTCAGTATGGTCAACTTCCCCATACCGAAGTCATTGTCTGTAAGAAATTGGCATATTCTGTCACCAGTCTTTCTGTTAGTGTTTTCCATCTGGAACATTTCTGCAGTATTACAGTTGCTCAACATCCACACTTCTCTTCTGTCACATCACTTCAGTGCAAACATTTATCAGTGGACATAAAATAGGTTTTTCCTCATTTCAATTTGTCCTGTAGTTTTGGCTTCTTGTGCCTGTTCCTGAAAATAGTACCACATATGGTTGTTCCGTGGTTATGAAACCAGAGGAGCAGATCTAGGCTGGAATACCAATCATCGCTATATACATTATGTCCCCATTTCAGATATGGCTTCATGAGTGCTGGCACTATCTCATCACTTTTCCAAAAATTGTGGAAGCCAATTTCTGTTCATCAGTCTTATCCACAGTAAAATCTAGAACATTAACAATCAATCAATACCACAGCACAAATGATTTTATTCCACACTTACTTCCTTTGGATGGAGAACTGAGGATATCTGATGAATAATTGCTTCAACGACTTGGAATGGCAAAATTAGAGCACATTCAGAGTGAAGATACTTCGAATGTCAAAATTTTCTACTTCCTTTGGATGGTATATTGAGGTTATCTGATGAACCATTGCTCCAACGTCTTAGAGATAGCAAAATTGGTTCATGTCCAGAATAAAGACATATTGACTGTTAAAATTTTATCAGTAAATTGACAGAGTACTTGTAACAAAGTTGCTGCATTACTGCCTCCAGGAAACTTCTCATGCTCAATTATTTTTGGGACTGAGAGCTGTGGTGTGGCGATGGCACACTCTAACCTTGTATATCAGTAACACTAGTTTCTAGTTGCAACACTTCTTTATTGATTATACATATGCATGAATTCATCAGCAGTAATAATCAATTAACAACCTTTGTATATCAAGGCCCTATCCACAATTAGTATTTACAATAGTAACTGTCACACTTGTGATAATGACTCCTTTGCGTGCCAGTAACAACCACCAAATGTATTACAGTGTTGGCTATTGCCTTTCTCACTCAGTTTTCCACTTACTGAAAAGGTAAAATTAATTTGATGCTATCTGACCTGAAGAGTACTATTAACTGTTCTATTTATAATTAGCATTCTACTACACTCAGCGTCCGGATGATTCTAGACTTTATGCAAGCTTAAGGCAAAACGTCAATTTGATGAACATGTGATGGATGCGAGCAAATGTTGTTTTATTATGATTTCACAAACACAAGATCCAAAGGGTGAACTTATACTCAACTTTGGGCAGTAGGAAATCTTCTGCCTAAAACAAACCTCTCGTTGAATGGAATAGAGAAATCACATTAACGGGGTCCGGACAGCCCCGAGTTCAAATCCTGAGATTTCCGTCACACTGCAAGCTCGTGGGGCAAGGTTTGCTCGCGTCAACCACTATACACGTTTCTGAAAACAGGAAAACATGAGCGGCAGACACACTGTAGTATACAGGGTGTTACAAAAAGTTATGGCCAAACTTTCAGGAAACATTCCTCACACACAAATAAAGAAAAGATGTTATGTGGACATGTGTCCGGAAACGCTTAATTTCCATGTTAGAGCTCATTTTAGTTTCGTCAGTATGTACCGTACTTCCTCGATTCACCGCCATGATTTCGTACGGGATACTCTACCTGTGCTGCTAGAACATGTGCCTTTACAAGTACGACACAACATGTGGTTCATGCACATTTCAGTTGAAGTGTTCGTACGCTGCTCAACAACAGATTTGGTGACCGAAGGATTGGTAGAGGCAGACCAATTCCATGGCCTCCATGCTCTCCTGATCTCAACCCTCTTGACTTTCATTTATGGGGCATTTGAAAGCTCTTGTCTACGCAACCCCGGTACCAAATGTAGAGACTCTTCGTGCTCATATTGTGGATGGCTGTGATACAATACGCCATTCTCCAGGGCTGCATCAGCACATCACGGATTCCATGCGACGGAGGGTGGATACATGTATCCTCGCTAATGGAGGACATTTTGAACATTTACTGTAACAAAGAGTTTGAAGTCACGCTGGTACGTTCTGTTGCTGTGTGTTTCCATTCCATGATTAATATGATTTGAAGAGAAGTAATAAAATGAGCTCTAACAAGGAAAGTAAGCGTTTCTGGGCACATGTCCACATAACATATTTTCTTTCTTTGTGTGTGAGGAATGCTTCCTGAAAGTTTGGCCGTACCTTTTTTTAACACCCTGTATACAAGTTAAACAAATATATATAGAAAAGCAATACCGTAATACAAACATATTACAAGTTAACCAATGGACAGAATTAAGGAGCTTATTTTCCTTTGACCCAAAATAAATAAATAAATAAATAAATAAAATTAAAAGAAATGAATAAAAAAATCAAGATACTACGTGAAAAGATGTCAGTCCACACCCAATGACTTAAGGTCCACCTTACAAGATAATCTGTCTTTGCTGAATGGCTGACACCATGTAAATCAAATGTGCAGTACCTAACGTGACAATCAACCTTCAAATAGGTAATTGAAATTGCAATATGTCACTTCAGTAGGTCACTAATGCAATAATCATGGCCCCGATGGCCACAGACCAATATACACACGTCATCTATCTCACCCTAAAACACAATGTGACCTATATTTATCATGGCCACTTGCCATACACACAAGAAATTATTAAGAAACAACTACCACTAATTCGTAAAACCAGAAAATCTGAACCTATAACTAAATTAAGAAATGACTTTCAAGTGAACCAACTACCTTCAGCGTGCCACTAAGCACCAAAAACTTACAAATGTGAGGCGCTATTTCTAGACACTTTAGTACATAATTTCATGGCCATTCCAGAACATAATTCGCCTCACCACCACTTCAGTGAATGCTTTACTGGCCACTAGCACGAGCAACTGCAACAGTCAACAGTCCTTAAGTACACAATAATATTCACTATGTATAGAAGGAGGAACTCGCCAGGAAAGCTTGGCAATTAATTTAAAGCACGTCATGTCACAGACTGACTCGGCTAATGCACGGTCCCCACTCTCCTCGACTTGCACATGCGCGCCACCATTAATAGCCTGCCTCAAAAGACGCAAAGAGAACAAGGCCCAGGGACAACAATCAAAGATGGAAGTAAGAATCGATATCGCCTGGTACCAGAAACCCACTGGACTGGCTCAATCTCCCCCCCCCCCCCCCCCCCCCCCAAATATGACCAGTGGGGAGGGGGGGGATGTTAGGAACCGCAGCAGACTATGGGGTACACTGGTTCCCGAGTTTAACCTGACTGAGATGCACCCTGGAATTACGGCCAGACGAGATATCCTTGACTACAAGGTTGACCGGACTAAGGATTTTCACTACCGGCATGGGCCCCTGAATTGTGGCATAAGCTTTCCTTTCGGACCAAACCTGGTACCGCCAGCAGCATCCCTTATGAACACGAGATCCCCGACCTTACCCTGAAAGGGACGCCTACCTTGGTTATACCGAGTGGCTAGGCGCCGGTGGGCCAGATCAAAATTATTTTTAGCCCATTTCCAATTTTCCTGCAGAGTCACTGGAGTAACCTGGCATGGAAGAAGGTCGTTAATGTCCCATAAATTGGAGAGAGACTAGTTCGGGACATAAGCGAACATTAAACAGCTAGGCGCAGTGCCCGTGGACTCATGCTTGGCAGAGTTTGGCTTGGTTTAGCCAGGGTAAGGTAGCATCCCAACACGTAGGTGTTCATGAATGATAAATGCAGAGAGCGGCCTTCAAATTCTGACTGACACTCTCCGCGAAGGATGCCTTTGGATAATAGGGAGTAGTTGTGATGTGTTTGATCCCAATAGCAAAGCAAAACTCCTTGAACACCTTAGATAAGAAGGCAGGAGCATTGTCACTGACAGCTTTTTGGAGGCCCAAACCAGGAGATGATCGTAGACAGCTGTTGGCACCATAATTTCGGTAGTTATGCCACGAGTGGGCAGAAGCCACATGAAACGGCTGAAGGCATCAATAGCAACTAGTATGTACCTGTTTCCTCTTTTAGTAAGGGGCAGAGGGCTGATGTAATCGATAAAAATCCGATCCAGGGGGTACTCTTCCCTAACTGACTGTAACAATCCCAAAACAAATTCATGGTGCTCCAAATAGAGTGTGAATTTTTGTTAAGCAAAGAGGACCGCCAATGCCTCGCACTCATAGATGGAGTAGTTCCGCTCTGCGTCATTAAGGCCCCGAGACGCATAGGAGTGCCTTTTGCCCTGTTGTTCTTGCAATAACACCGCGGCAATGCCGGCATGAGATGCGTCCGTCTGGACAATAAATCCGGTATCGCCAAGATCGGAGGGGTAGCAATTGCCGTCTTGAGGGCTTCAAAGGCCTCCTGTTGTTCACCTCCCCAAACGAAGGCAGTATTCTTTTTTCGCAGCTGGTTCAAACAGGCCGCAATCTGGGCAAAACTGGGGATACATTTCCTGAAGAAATTAGTCATACCAATGAAACACGCAATTGCCTGCTTGACGTGAGGGGATGGTAATTCCTTGATCGACTTTGGTCGATACGCACCCCACTTGCTGATATGAGATGTCATAAGGAGGATATACACAGACGGCAGATGTTAACTTTAGAGGGCTTCACCGTTAGGCCTGCTGAACACAATCTGTAAAAGACTTACTTCAGATGTTCGAGATGATCCTCAAATGAATCACTGAAAGTGACTAAATCGTCAAGATAGTTATACATGCACTTGAATTTGAGGTCCCCGAGCACATTATCGAGAAGCCAAGACAACACTGCTGCACGAGCGCCAATCCAAAGGGCACATGATTAAATTCGAACAAATTCCAATCGGTGCAAAATGCAGTGGCTGCTTTAGAGTTTTTGGTGAGGGGAATTTGGTAATAAGCCTGATTCAAGTCCAGGACCGTGAAGATGGTGTCACCTCTGAACCTGGTGAAACAATTACGGAGGTCTGGTAAAGGTACTGACTCTAGTGTGACCTTCTCGTTTAATCTGGTAATCAACCACGGCCCGATAGTCACCGCTCTGTCCCATGGGAACGAGAAAAACAGGCGAAGCGTAGGGAGAATTGAATACATAATGACCCCATCCAGTAACATGTGATCGATCTTCTCGCATAATATTTTCATTTTGGGTGGGGAAAGACGGTAAGGTGCATGGCGCACTGGAACACTATCGGTCAGCAGTATATTATACTTAATTAAATTTGTCATTCCCAGTCTGGTGGTCAGGACCTGGGGGTAATCATCCACCAACCGCTTCACCTGCTGAGCTTGGTCGAGATCTAAGTGACATACCTCCACCTGCTCTGCGTCTTCAGTCACCGTGTGCACCCCACTCACGCGATTGCAACTACAAAAGCTAATTTTGCAATCAGGCCGGAACTTGAAATAAAACGTCCCCCCTGTATAGTCTAATACCAACTGTGTTGCCTGAATGAAATCACGCATGAGAGGGGTGTTCAATCCGTCAGCTATCAGTAACAAGATCGGCCAAGAAAACCCTTGCACAAGCACCTTAACTCTTACCTCCCCCAAGACAGGCAACTCTTGCCCATTGGCCACACGACATCTGTACCTGCCAGGACGAAGGCTAGAAAATCTGCATGAATGCCGAAACTCCAAGTACCACAGCTTATCTGCCAAAGATTGGGAACTCCCGGAATCGAGCAGGCCACAGACTGGCTCATTTCCCAGAGACGCACATACGTAAGGGAGGTGGGAAACGGACGATAACCCCACTCTGGTGTCACTTAGATGCACGTTCATGATGCTGCAGTGGGCACTGTCGGACTAGATGGTCGGAAGCTTGACAATGGAAACAGAGTCGGATGTTAGACACATTCTGCATAAGGTTCGTCGGCACCTGTGGCTCGACGATTCACGGGGAGCGCATTTTGGAGACTAAGTTTTGTCTCTGCTC